>NW_006399978.1:988459-1007044 GCF_000299155.1 Elephantulus edwardii | reverse complement strand
TCTGTTCCACAATCAGCTCCTGGCCTAGTTTTCACAGCTGATATTGAGCTTCTCCAGCGGTTCTTTCCACATATGTAATCAATCTGATTCCTATGCATACCATCAGGTGAAATCCAGGTATATAACCTCCATTTATGTCTCTTAAAAAATTATGTTAGCAATTGGAAAACTATCTGCAGAAAAATCATGCAAGACTCATACCTCACACCATACACAAAAACCAACTTAAAGTGGATCAAGGACATAGAACTAAAACCAAGGACTATAAACTTCATCAGAGAAAAGCTTGGAAGAACTCTGGAAGTCCTAATTCACAATATAAACAGTCTTCCAAGTATCCTAAAAAACCTACAACCAGGAGTGGATAAAATAGATGAATGGGAGCATCTAAGAATCAAACCCTTATGCACGTCCAAAAACTTCTCCAACAGGATAAAAAGGAAAGCCACACACTGGAAAAGAATTTTTGGTAATGACGTGTCTGATAAGGGACTTATATCTAGAATTTAAAAAATAATCAAGTATCACAACAAGATAAAGGTAAACAACCCAATTGCAAAATGGGCACATGATATAAACAGACATTGCACCAAAGAAGACATTCAGATGGTGAACAAACACATGAAGAAATGGTCAAAATCCCTAGCTCTAAGAGAGATGAAAATCAAAACAACCATGAGATATCATCTTATTTGAGTAAGAATAGCAAAATTCAACAGAGCAGCAAACAACAAATGCTGGCGAGCTTGTGGAGAAACTGGAACCCTTATTCATTGTTGATGGGAGAGCAACCACTATGAAAGGCTATATGGTACTTTCTCAAAAAGTTTCAAATAGAAATACCATTTGACCCAGCAATTCCACTACTGGGAATATACCCTAAAGAAATCAGAACTGCCACACAAGCAGATATATGCACACCCATGTTTATTGCAGCTTTGTTTACAATAGCAAAGAGTTGAAAACAACCTAAGTGCCCTTCAACAAACTAATGGATGCTCTGGTATATTTACACAATGGAATATTATGCAGCACTGAAAAAACAAGCAATTAATGAACTATTATACAAAATGGGTGACCCTGGAGAACATTATGCTGAGTGAAATATCTCAGTCACAAAAGGACAAATACTACATAATGTCACTGTTATAAAATAGGACTGACATCAGGGTTGAGGGAAGTATAAAAGAGGGAATAAATAATGTACACTGCAGTGAAACAAATGAGGGAAAGAACTGCTTAAAAGGAATTATGTGGTAATGTGGGACTGACATGGGGTTGGGGGGAAACTAAGAAAAGAGGGGGTAAATAATGTATACTGTATTGAAATAGATGAGGGATAGAACTGTTTAAAAAGATTATATGATTAGGTATTATTTTAATGACAAGAATCCATAATGAGAGCTGCATAGTGGAGTGGATTCCCGGCCAGTGGGTGGGAGGGGGTGGAGGTGGGAAGCTGGAGTGGGAAATGTATAACAATGAAAGAATTTTTTTTTTACCTTTCAAAGAGAAAAGTGAACTGGGTGGGGAGGGGACAGAAAGGAAAACGTGCAATAATGAATAAATGGAAATCCAAAGTATTAACTTTCATTACAATTTCAATTAAAAAAAAACAGAATATATGATTAGATATTATTTGCATGACAACAGTCCCAAATAATAGCTGCATAGTAAAGTGGATCTGGGGTTGCAGAATTGTACAATGAAAGAATTTTTTTTTCCAAAGAGAAAGGTGAACTGGGCAGGAGGTCGACAGGGAGGAAAATGTGCAACAGTGAATGAATGGAAATCCAAGTTCTCTGTATACTTTCATTAAAATCTCAATAAAAATATTAAAATAAAATTAAAACACCATAATGTATGGGAATGATTATAAGAAACAGTTTCTCAACCATGTTGACAGGCCAGCGTCATCCTGGCCCTTGGCCCCTCTGCCCTGCTCTAGTAATTGTTATTGCTCTTTTCTTTTCTTTTTTTTCCAGTGGCTTTTTTCAGGTGTCTCCTAGTCCTATAAGTTCTTAGTTCAGTTGCCCTATACTCAAAGGATGAGTCCACTTTTCTCTTGTAGTGGTATTAAGGTCATCTGTCTTTACTTGCTCCTCCTTTTATATCTCTAAAGAAATTGCTTCAAGATACACCCTAATCCTGCCTTGTTGTTGTTAAGTATTGTGAAGCTGGAACCAATTCAAGCTGACCCACTAAGAGGTGTAAATTGTATAAATTGTAGGGGAGGAGACTGGCCTTTCTCTCATGAAGTAGCTGGTGAATTTAAACCTTGTGCTTTTGGGTCAGCAGTGCAGCACCTCACCATGAAGCCATCAGAACTCTCTCCTGGTTCATGAAGGGAATAAATATAACCTGTGGGAGGAGATCAAGAATATCATCCAGGAAGAATTCAAAGAGGAGGAAGGACTAAGATTAGTGTCAGAAGAGACTCAATAGTGCACTAAAGCACCAAGAAGCCAAAGCAAAGGGAAGAAATCAAGAAAGTTAGAAGCTGAATAGATGATTTCAAAAGGCAGCTCAGGAAGACAAAGCAAAGTATTATAATGAAATGTGCAAAGAGCTGGAGTTGGAAGATCAAAAGGAATGAACTCGCTCAAGCTTCTTAAGCTGAAGGAATGAAGAACAGTTTAAGCCCAGAGTTGTAATACTTAAAAAGAGTGCTGAGGGCAGAAAGTTGAGTGTTGATCATCCTCTTTAGCATAATCTAATTTTGCCTCATTAATATAATATAGATAACCCATTCCCAAATGGGTTTATAACCACAGCTAGAAGTTAGAATTTACAATGTACATCTTGCAGGAAGGGAAGGGGAAGAGACACACAATACAATCCTAACAGTATGTTTAGCTCTATTGTTGTGACTACTGTGGGTTTTAAGTACCTTTGAACCTCATTTCCCAACACTATAAAAGGGGGGGGGGGAAAAAGGTCAGTCTTTTGCTGTGACCCAATCAGGGTTTTCACTGACTAATTTTTGGAAGTAAATCAGGCCTTTCCTTGTAAACTATTGTTAGACACTCCAGTGAAAAATGTCCCACATACAAGCCACCCCCAACAAGCTAATAAGTGGTGACTAATTCTTACCACATTTATAAATCATTAACCAAGCATAATATTCTCACTATTGCATCATGAGTACAAAGGATAACTGAAAAGCAGGCTTTTTGTTTTTTCCTTCATTATTCTGACTGTGCTGCTTTCCAGTTGCTCAGAAGTTGCCAGGTATTACATGAACCCTAGTGCAGAGCTGGCTGTGCAAAGGGCTTTTTTCTGGTAGCTTATAAAGACCCTCTAGAAAATAACGACATAAAACGTAAACATATAACTTTTGTATAATACCAAGCAGAACCTCTGTCAGAAATCCAATCCAAGGGCCAAATGATTCTTTCTTAGAAGAATAGACAACAAGGTGACCACAACAATCCTGAAAGATTTGGATATATGTTCTAAAGACTTATTATTTCTTTCCAAGAAACACACACACACACACACACACACACACACACACACACACACACGAAACACATTTGAACTGATGTTAGGGAAGCACATCCTTTCGGAAAAACTTAAGGACTGGAAAAAAGCATCAGTGTTCAAGAGCTCACATGGGATTTTCAGGGGAAGAAGTTTCGGATCTAATGTCAGCATTTACACCGTAAGTGGGTGAGTGTTTACCAAGCAGTGGTCAGTGGTTTCAGACTTGTATAAATAGAAGGTAGACAGACAAAAAACACTCAATGGAAAAATAAGCTTGGAACAACTGACTGGTGAGGCTCTGGAGAATGTTTTCCAGCCCAGAAGGAAAAAGAAAATATTGTATTTCCAGCAAGACTTACAGAGAATTTGCTGCATCAGTTGGGAAGGATGATATTACAGTACGATGGATCACTTATATGGCCTTTGTATGCATGGTCTTATAACTGTCATCAAAGGATTGGGTGTTGTTGCCATTGTTGTTGTTAGGTGCCATCAAATTGAGTATGGCTCATAGTGACACTATAAACAACAGATCTGAACCCTGTCTTATCTTTTGTGATCCTCACACTAGAGCCCATTGCAGCAATCACCATGTCAATCCACTTGATTGAGGGTCTTCCTCTCCTTTCACCGACCCTCTGCTTTTCCAAACATCATATCCCTCTCCAAGAATAGCCCCTCCTAGCAATATGCCCTAAGTAGATGAGGCAAAGCTTTATGATCTTTGCCTCCAAAGAGCACTTTGACTGCACTTTCTCCAAGACATAGATGTTTGTTCTCTTGGTCATCCATGGAATGTTCGTACTCTTCTCCAATACCACACAGCTCACAGGCATTAATTATTGTTGTCATCCTTATTCATTGTCCAGCCCTCAGATGTATAGCAAGTGATCAGAAAGACCATGGCCTGAATAAGGTGCACCTCAGTCCTCAAACTGACATCATTGCTTCTCAATAATTTGGAGAGATCCCTAACTGCAGATTTTCCCAGTGCAATTTGTCTCATTTCCTGAATGCTGGTACCAAGGGTGTTAATTGTGGATCCAAGTAAAATGAAGCTGTTGACAGTTTCCATCTTTTCTCCACCTGTCATGATGTTGCCTATTGGTCCATTAGTAAGAATCTTTTGTTTTCCTGACATTGAGATGCAATCCATATTGAACACTATATTCTTTGATCTTCTGCAACATTCCTTCCTCATTTTGAACAAGCAAGGTTGTTACATCTGCACAATGAAGACTGACAACCCATATTAAAAGTGAATCAAAATGAGGAAAAATAATATAAAAAATTCTTTAACAATTGGAACATGGTCATGGATAGGAAGACTCAATATCGTAAAAGTGACAATCTTACCAAAAGCAGTCTACATGTTCAATGCAATCACAATACAGGTACCAAAATCATTTTTCAAGGAGATCAAAATATAAATTCTCAAGTGTATTTGGAAAGAGATCCCAAATAAGCAACACACTTCTGAAAAACAAAAATAAAGTGGGAGGCATAGCACTCCCTGACCTCAAAACCTCCCACTTTATTTTTTGTTTTTCAGAAGTGTGTTGCTTATTCACTGTTAGTGGCAGTGTAAAATGGTGCAACCACTATGGAAGGCAGTATAGTGCTTTTTCAAAAAGTTGCAAATAGAAATACCATTTGACCCAGCAATTCCACTACTGGGAATATACCCTAAAGAAACCAGAACTTCCTCCAAAGCAAATATATGCACACCCATGTTCATTGTAGCTTTGATCACAATAGCAAAGAGTTGGAAACAACTCAAGTGCCCATCAACAAATGAATGGATAGAGAAGCTCTGGTATATTCACACAATGGAATACTATGCTACACTGAAAAACAAGGAACTCATGAAATACACAAAATGTGTGGCCATGGAGTACATTATGCTGAGTGAAATATCTTTGTTACAAAATGACAAATACTGTATAGTGCCACTGTTCTAAAGCGGGACTGACATCAGGGTTGGGGGAAAACTAAGAAGGAATAAATAATGTATATTGCATTGGAATAGATGAGGGAGAGAACTGTTTAAAAGGGATATGTGATTAGGTATTATTGTCATCACAGGAGTCCAGAATGAAAGCTGCATAGTGGAGTGGACTTGGGGGGAGGGGTTGTATCACAATGAAAGAATTTTTCTTTTATTTTTCAAGAGAAGAGCGAATTGGAGGGGGAGGGGTAGGCAGGGAGAAAAGTGCAACATTGAATAAATGGAAATCCAAAGGCACTCTAAACTTTCATTAAAATTAATAAAAAGGGTGGGTTTTTTTTTTCATTTTAAAAGGTTTATAGAATTCTACAGGGCATCCACAAGAAAAATACTGATAACACAATCACAAAATGGGCAAAATACATGGAAAGATTTTTCACAGAGGAAGATATTCGGATAGCTAACAGACATATGAAGAAATGCTCAAAATCAGTGGCAATAAGAGAGATGCGAATCAAAACCACAATGAGATACCCTCTCTCTCCAGTATCTGTGGCAAAGTTTAAGAAGGACAACAAATAAATGTTTGAGAGGATGTGGAAGATAGGGACTCTTACACATTGTTGGTGGGATTGTAAAATGGTACAACCACACTGGATGGCCGTTTGGCATTTCCTCAAAAAGCTGAACGTAGAAATTCCATATGACCCAGTTACTCCAATGCTTGGAACATTCTCTGAGAAAATGAGAACTGAGGTATAGAGATTTGTACACCAATATTCATATCCTCACTACTCATCATCACAAGAATATGGAAATAGCCCAAATGTCCAACCGTAATCAAATGAATTGAGAAACTATGCTACATACACATAATGGAATACTATGCAGCATGCAGGAAAAATGATTTTTAAATTCACCACTACCTAACTTGGGAGGGACTGGAGAGCATTATGCTAAGTGAACTAATTCAGTCCCATAATGATAAATACTATATAAGAACATTATTGTAGAAATAGAGAGATAACTAGTAAAATATAAGGATCCAAGGGAGGAGGGGGAATAGCATAGGGGTGAAGATTAGGCAAGGGATGTGTAATCAGAGGGTCACACAATTTGATGAGTGGAGAGAGGGGTGGATAAAGGAAACAGAAAAATCTGATGTGACAATGTATATGAACTTTGTAAGCAAATCAGTATAAAATAATACTTTTATTTAAAAAAGAAAAATGTTTAAAAAATAATTAGAACATGGAATGTGCATAGCGTAAATGTTGGAAAACTAGAAATTGGGAAAATAAAATATAAAGCATAAATGAGATGAGATAGACTAGATTGACCACTTTGAATCAGATAATCACAATATATACTATGCTGAAAATGAAAAGAATGATTGAGTGAAACTATGACAAGTAGATGCTTTTAGCACACCAATGGGATTGAATAGCCTGCAAATAATATAAATAAAGTGAAGGAGCAACCTCTCTCCCTATTTCCTTTCAAGGACAGAGGTCCTTTCCTTTGTGGATTTAACTGTCTAATAAATTTCTTTACTATTTACCCTAAAAAAATTTTTTTTAAATGAGCGAGCTTGTGCATCAATGAAAAGAATATTTTTTTAAGATTTAAAATAACTGTTGTTGGTTTTTAATTTTTATTTTTCTACTAGTTTATTTACAAAATTCAAACACAAATTTAAACAAATTCTTTCCATTTTCCTCAACTCCCTCATCAAACTGTACAACACAATGATTAATCCTCCCTTCCCCCTGCACATACACATCCCTCTGCTTCCAGCCTCTCCCACCCCTCCTGGATCCTTATATTCTTCAACAATAACGTTTTTACACAATATTTATCCTTGTGGGACTGACTTAGTTCACTCAGCATAATGCTCTCCAGTCCCTCTCAAGTTAGGTAATAATTTACAAAGTTATTGCTCCTGCCTGCTGCATAGCATTCCATTGGTGAATGTACCATAATTTCTCAACCCATTCGTTTGTGGTGGACTTTTGGTCTGTTTCCATGTTCTTGCGATGGTGAATAAGACTCCTATGAACATTGGTGTACAAATCTGTTTGTGTATCAGTTCTTATATTCACAGGGTTTATACCAAGTAGTGGAATAGCTGGGTCATATGGAATTTCTATGTTTAGAAATTTAGAATGGTTGCACTATTTTCCAATCCCAAAGAGAAAAGCAAACAAGGTGGGGGGTGGGGGGTGGGGGGTGTAAGAAAAAAAAGTCAAATTAACTGAAAGTTAAAATGTTCAGCTTAAATCCCACAATTTATTTCATTTTTAAAAGCAATAGAAAAAGCAATATACTTTTCAAATTACTCCTTAAATTGCTTTTAAAATTACTAGCAATATTTAGCTTCCTTTTTTAGTTTTTTTTAATTTAAATTTATTATTAATTTCAGTAAAAATTTACAGAGACTTTGGATTTCCATTCATTCATTCATTGTTGCACTTTTCTTCCCTCCCAACCCTCCCCCCTAGTACAGTACCCTCTTGGAAAACTAAAAGACAAATTCTTTCATTGTTGTACAAACCCTCCCCCAGGTCCACTCCACCATGTAGCCTTCACTCTAGACTCCTGTCATGACAAAAATACCTAATCACATATCCCTTTTAAACAGTTTTCTCCCTCATCTGTTTCAATGCAGTATACATTATTGAACCCATCTTTCTCAGTCTCTTCCCAACCCCAAGGTCAGTCTTGTTTTACAACAGTGGCACCATGCAGTATTTGTCCTTTTGTGACTGAGATAATTCACTCAGCATAATGTCCTCCAGGGTCACCCATTTTGAATAATGTTGCATGAGTTCCTTGTTTTTCAATGCAGCATAGTATTCCATTGTGTGAATATACCACAGCTTCTCTATCCATTCATTTGTTGATGGGCACTGAGGTTGTTTCCAACTCCTTGCTATTGTGAACAAAGTCGCAATAAACATGGGTGTGCATATTTAGCTTCTTTAATTGTTACTTCTTGGGATTATAGAAAGAAATCTAAAATTTAAGAATAAGTTAATTTTTTTTATTCCTGTATCACTACGGCCAACTTTGAAAACATAACTTCAAGTATGCTTCACTGCCCAAATTCTATTAAATAATCTATACTGATGCTTCTCATGTCCCAATATATAAGTACCCTCATTTCTTCATGTTCTATATATATATATAGCATTCTCTACTCTTCCTTCCAGAAACTACTTAAGCTACTATAAATGTTGTTGTATTGAACTTACTTGTCTGCCCATCTATCCACAGTCCATGTAGGTTAAGATTGGCTGCCGCATCATATGGACTGTAAAAGGCTTTTTACAAAGAGTTGTCAGTATGGTAAATAATCCATCCCCACTGATATGGCATCCAGCCCACCATGAAAGTTTTCATGTTTGGTGAGATGTAATCCACTTGCTCCTAATGTAAATAAAAGAGTGCTTAAGATACTTTTTTAAAAAATTAAGAAAATCAATAGTAAGTAAAACATAGAAGTTTAAACGTTGTTTTCCGATTATCGAAGAGGTAGTATGTAATAGTAATAAGTACATACTCAGAACATATACATAAGTACATATTCATGTACACAATTCAGTGTATCCATTGAATTCTGTCCCTCTTAAGAAATGTTATATCTACAATAAGAGATGTACAGCAGGGTGGACTTGGCTGAGGAGAGAGGAAATTGTGCAACAGTGAATAATTTTTTTTTAAAGAGAAACGTGAATGGGGGGGTAGGGAAGAAAATGTGCAACAATGAAGTTGTTTTCTGTTACAGTTTTCTGTAAACTTTCATTAAAATCACAACAAAAAATATTTTAAAATGTTTATAAATCCTAAAAAAATTGAAGGAGCATGGAACCTTCATGGAAGTGAAATCAGGCAAAGAAGATACATGGAAAATTGACTAGGGAATTTATTAAAATATCAATCCTAGAGCAGGGAGGGACCTAATTACCACCAAGAAAGAAAAGCTAGGAACAGAGTTCATATTTCTGAACTCAAGTTCCTTTTTAGTTCTACTGATATAAGCTTATAAGGATTTGCACTGCCAACTCAAAAACAAGAGAGTGAAATCCACCAGCTTCTCTGAGAGAGGAATATAGGCAATCTCTTCTTGTGTTATTTACAGCCTCTGAAAACCCACTTGAGGGTCAGCTATGACTCAATTCTGAGCTGAGCTTTAAGTGCCAAAGAGTCAAAGACATTCAGCTCTAGGTCCTTGAGCCATCAAGTCAAACTCCACGAAGTGCCTGGAGGCACACCATTCTATCAAGTCTCCTACCTGAAGACATTCAACTTTCTTGTTCAAAGGGCCAGTGACTAGAAAAGAAAAGGGTGATCTGTGTTGCAGTTCAAAAATGACTGGAACAGCACATCAAAAGAGTACTGCCAGATGGGCAGGCTGGGTTTAGAAGAGGCTATGGCACTATAAGGACGTTATAGCCAATGTTAGATGGCTGAAAGCAGAAAGTACCAGAGAAATGTCTGGTTTTCATTGACTATGCAAAGGCATTTGATTTTGTGTGGATCACAACAAACTATGGCTAAACCTGAGAATAATGGGAATACCAGAACATTTGATTGTGCTTATGTGAAATCTATACTTGGACCAGGAGGCAGTAGTCAGAACAGAGCAAGGAAACACTGCATGGTTCAAAATCAGGAAGTTAGACACCAGGGATGTATCCTATCTCCATATCATTTCAATCTATATGTGGAACAGATCATTCAGGAGGCTGTGCTCTATGAGGAAAAATGTGGCATCAAAATTGGAGGAAGATTCATCAATAACTTGTGTTATGCAAACAGCACAACCTTGATTACCAAAATTGAGGAAGAAAACAAAGATCCACATCACTGGCAGCATCATGATAGATGGTGAAGAGATTGTTAACAACTTCAATTTGCTTGACTCCACAGTCAACACTCTCAGTATCTAGCGACCAGGAAATCTAAAGATTAATTACATTGGGAAAATCTGCTGTCAGGGACCTCCCCAGAGTACTGAAGAGCAACAATATCAGTCTAGAGACTAAGGTATACTTGTTCCAGGCCATGCTCTTCACAATTACTTACTATGCATCAGAAAGCTGAACAATGACTAGGGATAATAGAAGGGAAATTGATGCCTTTGAGCAGTAGTGCTAGAGAAGAGTATTACATCTACTATGGACTGCTAGGAGGAGAAACAGTTTAGACCTAGAGAGAATGAAAACAAGCTGCTCCTTGGAAGCTAGGATTTTGAAGCCCCACCTCACATACTTTAGGCATGTTGCAAGGAGGGACCAGTCCTTGGTGTGGGAGATGATGCTTGGGAAGATGGAGGAACAGTGCAAGAGAGGAAGACCCTGGATGAAATTAATCTACTCAAACTGGGGTACTGGGGTGCGTGTTTCAAAGACAATGAGGTTGGCACAGGATATAGAGTAGGACTCAGAGCTCCTGTACATAGGGTCGCTATGAGTCACCAGCAACTTCACAGTACTTAACAACAACATTCAGTCTTTGTAACTCCCACCATATGCAAATAAAGTGCTTGTGTTCTACCAAAAGGATTGGGTAAGTGCTGTCTTCTTCCAGTATTCTAGTTATGTTGTTGTTATGTGCCATTGAGACACTTGCAACTCATAGCAACCTTATGTACAAGAGCCCTAAATCCTGCCCTATCCTGTACCAACCTTATTGTCCCTGACACATCCACCCCCATTACCCCAGTGACTAAATCAACCCATCTCATCAAGGGTCTTCCTCTCCTGCGTTGTCCCTCCACCCTCTCAAGTATGATGTCCCTCTCCAAGGACAAGTCCATCCTTGTAACATGTCCAGAGTATGTAAGAATGAGCTTCAGAATCCTTTCCTCCAAGGATCAGCCTGGTATTACCCTCTCTAGGATGAACCCGTTTGTTCTCCTAGCAGCCCATGGTATATTCAACACTCTTTTCCAGCTATACTGCTGACCTTTCTCTGCTGTAGCTACTACTACCGCTATTGCTTCTGTTGCAGTTGCTGCTTCTGTTGCAGTTGTTGCTGCTGCTGCTGTTGCTGCTGCTGCTGCTGCTGCATGATGGAGCTGCAGCTCTAGAGATGACGGTCAGTACAGGGATCTCAAATCCAAAGGACTCACTGCCATCTCTTCATGTTGGTCATAAGATCCTCCCCTCTGACTTGGAATTGATAGTCATTTAAGTATCGCAAATGGCAAACCCAACCAATGCCTCATTGTTTGTTGTTGTTGTTGTTAGGTGCTTTTGGATCACCTCCATCTCAGAGGCGGCTCTGCATGCCTAACAGAATGGAGTCACATTGCCAATCATAGGTAGGTGGTTCAGATCCACCAGCTGTTCCATTTTTTTCCCATGTAATTTTCAGCCTCCAAAAATCAGCTGGAGAGTAAGCCACAAATGGTCCTGGCTAGAAGGCACATACATGACAGTTCATACTCTATGAATGACAGATTTGAAACTTGCCTCATCTTGCACCATCATTGCAGTCTCTGCCAAAGTCGGGACAATTGCAGTCACCATGTCAATCCACCTCACTGATGGTCTTCCTCTTTTCTGCTGACCCTTTACCATTCCGAGCATATGCTATCTTTGTCCAAGGACTAGAAACTCCTGATAACACACCCAAAGTATGTAATATGAAGTTTCAACATCGTTATTTCTGAGGAACACCTTAGTTGAACTTCTCCATGACAGATTTGTTTGTCCTTCTGGGAGTCCATGGGATATTTGATACTCTTCACCCACATCACAATTCAAAGTCTTCAATTCTTCAGTCTTCTTTATCCATTGTCCAACTTTCAAATGCATACTTAAGCAATTTAAAATCCCTCATTAAGGCTCCATATATTCTATTTTCATGGTCCCACTTGCACAAGGATATCATCCATCCTCATTAGATTATTAGCAAGCTGTCCAGTACATTTTTAAATACTGTATTGGGGATTGTTTGTTGTTGTTGTTGTGTGTGTTTTAATTACATCCTGTGGTGTGAGGACTTTAGGAAATGGCACTTAAAAAAAATCCACTGTCTTGGCCCCCTCTAGAGACATGGTCTCCAGCTGCCTCAGCTACAGACACCTGGTTTGCCCTTGATCAGCATCTTCATCACCATTAACAGCTACAAGGCAAACATAAGACAGAGAACTAACCAGACTATAGAGAGATGATGGCAAGCCAGAGCCTGACATCCCTGAAGACGGAGCTTGTGAGTATTATGAGGCAAAGCTTGCTGAATGATTGGGGAAACCAGAGACTTCTTGCATTTCTGTTGCTGGACTAAATCTTCCATTCTTTAACTGAGAAGCTGTCTAAATGAATTAAGAAATTGTGTCTGTTGGCCATAGGTAATTAAAATCAGACTCAGTGATTAATAGAAGTAGGTGCAGGAGTGTGGGAGGGGGCATGTCTGGCCTGTTGTGGTTGTTGTTATGTGCTGTTAAGTCGCTTTTGGCTCATAGCAACCCTGTGTACAACAGCTCTGAAGTCTGCCCTGTCCTGAGCTAGTCTGACTACAACACACCTACCTCCATTTGCCCTAGTTACTGTATGTATCAATCCACCTCATCTGCAGGGTCTTCCGCTCCTGCACTGTCCCCCTACCCTTCCAAGTATGATGTCCTTCTCCAAGGAGATTGGTTGCTCCTAGCCATGTGACCAAAGTGATGGAGCTTGAAAATCCTAGCCTCCAAGGAGAAACTTGGCCTAAACCTCTCCAAGACAGACCTATTTGTTTTCTTGGTGGTCCATGGAATGTTTAAGACTCTTTTCCAGCACCACAACTCAAAGGCATGGATTCTTCTTCTCTGACCCTTAGTCATTATCCAGCTTTCTGATGCATAGCAAGATCCAGCTTTTCTGATCCAGCTTTTCTGATGCTTGGCAAAGGCCAAGGCCTAGATTAAGATGCACCTTAGTCTCTAGACTGACATTGTTGCTTCTCAGTACTCTGGACAACTCCTTGACAGATTTACCTAATGCAATTCATCTTTTAATTTCATGCCTGCTGGTGCCAAGAATGTTGATTATGGAGCCAAGGAGGCTGTAACTGTTAACAACCTCAATCTCCTCACCCATCATGGTGCTGCCAATTGGGGCAGAATCTTTGTCTTCTTGATGTTGACCTTACACTGTTATATAAGTTAGGTGCCACTAAATTTAGTAAAACTCATAGCAACTCTATGAACAACAGATATGAATCCTGTTCTATCCTGTGTTCTCATAATTTCTGATATACTTGATCTATTACTGTATCAATCCATCTAATTGAGGGTCTTCTTTTCTTTAACTGACCTTCCATCTTTCCAAGCATGATGTTCCTCTTCAAGAATATCCTCTCCTAGCAACAAGCCAAAAGTATGTGGGACGAAGTTTTGTCGTCTTTGTCTCTAAGGAGCTCTTTCTCTGGCTGTTCTCTCTCTAAGACATATTTGTTCTTTTGGCAGTGTGTGGGATATTTAGTACTCTTCTCCAACACTACAGTTCAAAAAGATCAATTCTTCTTTTGGATTATTCATTGTCCAGCTCTGAGATGCACAAGAAGTGACTGAATAAAACATGGCCTGAATCAGTTGTTCATCACTAACTGAGTCTTCCCCATGGCTCACAGGTCACTGAAGTGTCTCCCACCATAATCATGTCTATGTGTCTATCATTGTACCAGTACTGCGCTATTTTGACCACCATGGCAGTGTGGTAGGATTTGAAATTGGGGAGTGAGATGCCTCCTACCGTGTTTCTTTTTTTAAGGAATGTTTTGCTTATTCAGTGCCTTCTTCCATTCCAAATGAAATTGGAGATTGCCTTTTCCATCTTGTTGAAGAATGGAATTGGCATTTGTATTGGGATTGCACTGAAAGTGTAAATTGCCTTTGATAGATTTGTCATTTTCACAATATTAAGTCTTCCTATCCAAGAGCATCAGAGAGTTGGACAATGACCAAAGAGGATAGAAGGAGAATTGATGCCTTTGAGCTGTGGTGCTTGAGAAGAATATTGAGAATATCATGGACTGCTAGGAAAACAAACAGATTTGTCCTGGAAAGGGTTAAACCACGTGGCTCCTTGGAGGCAAGGATTCTGAGGCTCCATCTAACATACTTTGGACATGTTGCGAGGACAGACCGGTCCTTGGAGAAGGGCATCATGCTTGGGAGGGTGGAGGGACAGCGCAGGAGGGGAAGGCCCTCTATGAGGTGGATTGATTCAGTGACTGGGATAATCGGGATGGGAGTGTCAGTGACAGTGCGGTTGGCACAGGACAGAGCAGAATTTAGGGCTGTTGTACATATGAGTCACAAGCGACTCGACGGCACATAACAACTACAACAATAACATCCAAGAGCAAGGTATATTCTTTGATTTCTCCAGGTCTCTTTTTGTTTCTTGTATTAATGTTTTGTAATTTTCTTTGACTAGATCCTTTGTATTTATATATATATATTCCCAAGTATTTAATCTTGTGATTAGCTATTGTGAAGGGTATTGCTTTTCTTAGCTCCAATTCTGTATTCTCTCTGTCACTGTAGAGAAGTCCAATTGATTTTTGTATGTTGATCTTGTATCCTGACACTTGGCTGAATTGGTCAATTATGTCCAGTAGATTTCTTGCTGACTCTTCAGGGGTTTCAAAGTATACTATCATATCATCTGCATAGAGAGATTAATTTTACCTTTTCTTTGCCAATTTGGATACCTCTTATTTCCTTCTCTTCTCATATTGCTATCACTAAGACTTCCAACACAATATTGAACAGGAGAGGTGATAGTGGGCATCCTTGCCTAGTTCCTGTTCTCAAAAGGAATGCTTTCAATCTGTCTCCATTGAGAACAATGTTGGCTCACGGGTTTGCATATATACTTTTTACTATGTTGAGGAAATTTCCCTCTATTCCTAGTTTATTGAGTGTTTGAATTAGGAAAGGTTGTTGTCAAAGGCCTTTTCTGCATCATGTTGTTCTTGTTCTTTGTTAATGTGATGAATTACACTGATTGTTAGACAAAAAGCTTTTGTACAGTCAATGAAATAAAAGTAAAATTCATCCTGCTATTCTCTGCTTTCAGTCAAAGTCCTTGTGATATCAGCAAGGATATCCTAGTGCCATGGTTTCTTCTGAATCCAGCTTGAATTGCTGGATCTTACTTTTGCTCAAGGAAAACAAATACAAACACCAAGAAGAAATTGTCTGAACAAAACAAATAAACATTATTACATGATTGAAAATCAGGAAAGATGAACATCAGGGTTGTATCCTTTCTCTGTACCTATTTAATCTGAATGTTGGGGAGATCACTCAAGAACTGAAGTGTATGAAGAAAAATGTGGTATTGGAGAAAGACATACCAACTAGCTGAGTTATGCAGATGGCACAACCTTGTTTGCAGAATAGTGAAGAAAACTTGAAGCACTTACTGCAGAAAATCAAAGAGTAAAGCCTTCAACATCAAGGAAAAAACGTGCTCACCACTGCATATCTATCTATATCTGTCTGTATCTGTCTATATCTATCTATATCTATATATCTCTATCTCTATCTCTATCTCTACCTATATCTATATCTATCTACATCTATATAATCTATGTCTATATCATCTCTATCTCTATCTAATCTATCTATACCAAACAACCACACATAGAGGACCTGACGAGTAGTCACGAAGGCCAAAGTGTGAGGAGTGGGATGACACAAAAGGGCAGTGGGGACATGACAAATGAAAGATTGGAGGTAACTTTTATTTAAAAAAACCAAACCACAAATGGCAATTTTACACATGGACCTCACCTGATGGACTACACAGAAATCAGATTTAATATATCTGGGGCGGGGGGGGGGGGGATCACTGGAGAAGCTCAATATCAGCTGTGAATACTAGGTCAGGTGTTGACTGTAGTACAGACCATCAACTACTCATGTCCAAGTTCACACTGAAGCTAAAGAAATTGAAAACAAAGCTACAAGAATTAACATATGACCTTATGTATACCCCACCTGAGTCTCAAAACTAGGAACAGGTTTAAGGCCTTAAAGCTGATGAATGAAAACCAGATGAGCTGTGGAAGGATATCAAGAATATCATCCATGAAGAATGAAAAAGGTCATTACAGAGAGAGAGGAGGAAGAAAAGACAGAGACGGATGTTGGAAGAGACTGTAAATATTACACTAGAATGTTGAGAAGACAAGCAAGGGGAAGATATAAGGAACTTAAGGAGATGATCAGAAGATTACAAAGGCAGCTCAGGAAGACAAAGCAAAGTATTATAATATAAAGTACAAAGAGCTAGAGTCAGAAAATCAAACGAGATGAACTCGCACAGGATTTTTCAAGCCAAAGAACAAATTCAAATCCCAAGTTGCAGTTCTTAAGGATGCTATTGGCAGAACACTGAATTATCCAGAAAACATCAAGAGAAGATGAAAAGAGTGCACAGAGCCTCTCTACCAAAAAGAATTGGCTGACACACAATTTCATGAAAGAACATATGATCAAGAGGCAGTGGTAGTAAAGGAGAAAGTTCAGGCTGCTCTGAAGGAATTGGCAAAAAATACCAACTGATATATTTCACCTAACAGGTGCAGCCCTGGACATGCTCATCAGGTTGTGTCATGAAATCTGGAGGACAGCTGGCTGACCAACTGACTGAAAACGATCCATATTTATTCACACTAAAAAAAAAAAGTGATCCAACAGAGGGCAGAAATTATCAAACCGTATCACTAATATCACACACAAGCAAAATCCTGCTGAAAATTATAAAAGAAAAAAAATTACTAGAACAGTACATTGACAAAGAACTGCCAGAAATACAAGCTGAGTTTAGAAGAGACATAATTGCACTAAGGACATAAATGCCATTGTCAGATAGATCTTGGCTGAAAATAAAGAGTACCAGCAGAATGTCTACTTGTGTTTTATTGACTGAGCAAAGGCATTTGACTGTGTAGCTCACAACAAGTGGAGCTAACATTGAGAAGAATGGGAATTCCAGAACACTTGATTGTGCCCATGTATAATTTATACTTGGACCAGGAAGACGTTGGTGTAACAGAGCAAGGAAACACTTCTGGTTCAAAATCAAGAAAGGAATGTATCCAGATGTGTCCTTTCTCCATACATTTTCAATATATATATGTGCAACAGTTCATTTGGGAGTCTGGACTTTTTATGAGGAGGAATGCAGCATCAAGATTGGAAGAAGACTCATCAACAGTCGGGGTTATGCAGATGATACAACCTTCGTTGCTGAAAGTGTAGTGGTTATGAAATGCTTTCTGCAGAAGATCAGATCTCAACATAAAAAAAAAATCCTCACCATGGGATCAGTAGTCAACATTATGATAGGTGGAGAATGGATTGAAGCTGTCAATGATTTTATCTCGCTTGGATAAAGAAATCAACACCCTTAGTACAGTCAGGAGTCAGGAGACCTTCTGAACTGGGCAAGTCTGCTGTCAGAGACCTCTTGAAATGCTAAAGAGTTGATGCCACTTGAAAGACTATGGTGTACCTGAGTCAGGTCATGGCCATCTCAACCACCTGCTACACATCAAAGAGTAAGAAAATTAATAAGGACGACAGAAGAATAATTCATGCATTTGAGTTGTGGTGTTGGAGAATAGTATTGAATATCTAATGGATGGCAGAACAAACTAGATATGTCTTAGAAAAAAGTGCAGCAAGAATACTTCTTAGAGGCAAAGATGGCAAAGCTTAGTCTTTCATGCTTTGGACATGTAGCTAGACATAGCTATTTCTTGGAAAAGGGCATCATGTTTGGAAATATGGAGGGTCAGTAAAGAAGAGAAAGACCACCAAAGAAATTTATTGACACAGTGACTTCAGCAATGGGCTCTAGGCTATCAGAGATAATAAGGATGGCACAGAATAGGGCAGGGTTCAGGTTGGCTCTTGATAGGATTGCTGTGAGTGGTACCAGACTCAGTAGCTCCGAACCAAAACAGCAGCCATTCCCATTATTAAACCAGACATAGACCATTGACCAGTAAACTACAAGTTTGAATGGTATAAGTTCACTTGTTGTTGCTGTTATGTGTCATAAAGTCACTTGTGACTCATAGCAACCCTATGTACAACAGCCCTAAACTCTGCTCTGTCCTGTGCCAATCTCACCGTCTCT
>NW_006399978.1:979678-987309 GCF_000299155.1 Elephantulus edwardii | reverse complement strand
CACTTCAGGTCCTCCTCAGTTTCAGCAAGCAGGGTTGTGTCATCTGCATAACGTAGATTGTTGATAGATATTCCACCAATCCTGATGCCGCATTTCTCCTCATAGAGCCCAGCCTCCTGGATGATCTGTTCTGCATACAGGTTGAAAAGATATGGAGACAAAACACATCCCCGGTATATGCCTTTCCCAATTTTGAACCATGCAGTATTTCCTTGCTCTGTTCTGATGACCACCAAGTCCAAGTATAGGTTTCTCATTAGCATGATCAAGTGTGCTGGTATTTCCATTCTTCTCAGAGTCAGCCACAGCTTGTTATGATCCACACAGTCAAACACCTTTGCATAATCAATGAAACCAGATAGACATTCCTCTGGTACTCCCTGCTTCCAGCCAAGATCCAGCTAACATTAGCTACAATATCCATAGTACCATGACCTCTTCTAAACCCAGCCTGGACTTCTGGCAGTTCTCTGCTGATGTGCTGTTCCAGTCGTTTTTGGATAATCTTCAGTAAAAGCTTGCTTGCATAAGAAATCACTGATATTGTTCTATGTTTTCCAATTTTCTTTTTCCTGTTGTTATTGTGGTGAACTCAAACATTGTAGGTGTTTTTAGGTTAGCAGATTTAAGGAAGAATTCAGAGAGAAAAATAAAAAGCTTAATGAAGCTTTATTAAAGGGGGGCATAGGAGAGCTCCCAAGAGAGGTTCCTCATTCTGAAGACGCAGAATGGAAGTCAGTCACACTGTGAACTTACTGGGGAGGGTTTTTATAATAGAGTCTTCAGGGACAGGCATTCCATTGTGATTTATGTTTCATCCATTAGTTCTGCTAGGCATGCGGGGCTGTTCACTCTTCTTGTCAACATGTATATTCTTTGAATTCTTCATTCTTCCCCTTGGTCCCCCTGTCCGGACCTACAGTGTGATGCATCTTTATTTTTAGCTACTTTCTGCTGAACAAGGGCAAAGATCTGGGGGCTCAGAGGCTGGAGTGAGCTGATCCTGGATCCATGGCCAGGGGAGAAGTAAGTTGGTTATATTCTTGATCCTGTGAAGTAAGAACTTAAAGAGACATGGAACGATTAATAACAATATGTATATGATTACTGTTGGCCTTAGAAAAAGAAGAATTTAGGCTAAAATGGGGGGGGGGCATTTTAGTCAATTTGGGAAAAGGCTTGTGGTTTTACTAGTCCTGATTCATTTATATAGTAACAACACTCCTCTTTTAGGAGTAAGCAGGTGCTCCCTGTTTTGGCAGTCAGGACATCTAGTTTTTTTAACTTTGGAAAGTGACCTTTGTCCAGGATGTCATTTGACAATGGAGGGAGGCTAAACTGAATCCAACCATGGTTGGGAGAAATGCTACTCTCTTAATTCAGAGTCGGGAGAAGGCAAGTTAATTCAGATTCACTATACAAGGTGAGCTGAGGTAAGATTGTTACAGAGAAACAGGGTCTTTTGTGGTGGAATTCATGCATCTGTGTAGGATTCCATTGCACTAAAAGTGTTGTCCTGTCTCAGTTACAGTGTTCTTGTCTATATAATTACCATGTTCCATTTCAGATGGTGCCAGATATGAGAGGGCTTAGTCTGCTTATCAGGCTCTAGTTCCCAGAGGGAGGGGTGTGTGTCCTGGAATGGTAGAGCACTTAGTTTTGGCTGACAGAATGGCTTGAGGTGTTTTGGTGGAGTTTGGTCTAGAAAAATTGATAGGAGTTATTGTCAAGAAGCACACAGGCAACAACGGGAAAGGTTGGTCACTATCTGACTTTGGATAAGGAATAGTGCTCCAGATAATTTGGACTCAGGTTGGAGCTGCATAGTTTGTGGCTCTCTAAAAACTTGTTTTATCATTGTCTTCTCAGCTTGGAGAGTGTCACTGGAGGTCTGTACTTGGGTGTTGGCATCTAGAACATATTCTCTGTCTATGTGTATTGTGCTAGAGGGCAAGGGTTTTTGTTTAACCCTAGCCTGTCACCTGGCATTCCAGGATTTTAAGATATGATGGTAGAAGTTTCCCTGTTCAATAGAAAATTTTGGTATTATAAATGTCATGCATCTTGTATGACTAATATTGACAACTTCTATATTTTTCTGGCTACTTCCGACAGTATAAGTGGACTTGGTCATATAGAAAGCAAACAAAGGGTCATCTATAGGATGAAACTGCCTTAGATGATATTGAAACAGTGGTTTCTGCTTGGCATCTTTGTAGAGAGCAGTCTGCTGAGCCAATAAGGTGTATGGTTGGAGTAGACTGTTGTGTGTAAGTTTTTCTAGGGCTTGAGTGTTGAGTGAATAGTGGGGCCTACTATCTAAGAGGTGTAGGAAATTCACTTATTGAGGGAAGCATGTTTGACCTGAGAGAGGTGGTACCAATGGGGGTTACCTATGACCCTAACAACTGTGAGGGTGGTCAGGATGACTGTATAAGGCCTGTCTTAGCGTGGTTGGGGTGGCTTGGGCGCATGATGCCTGACGAAAATGGCGTCTCCTGGAGTGACTTCAGTGGCTTGGTCTAGACTTTCAGGCAAGGGTCTGGGTATGAAGTGGTCTGCGTGTTTCCAGTATAATTGTCTAAGGATGGAGAGATAAAGTACGACGCTAAAAGAAACGGTTCAGCGGTTAAGTTATGGTTCAGCAGAAATGGTCGCTGTTCATTAATTCAAAGGGGCTCAGAAAGGATGATGAATGAGATGTTGCCTGGATATGGACTAAGGCCATAGGAATTAAGTCAACCCAAGACTTGTGTAACTTGACAGTCAGTTTAGTAAGATAGGACTTAATGAGCCCATTTATGCACTCTACTTTGCCTGAAAATGGGGGTGATATGGTATGTACAGCTTCCAGCAGATATCTAAACTAGAAGATACTTGCTGGGTGACTCTGGAGACAAAGCTAGGAACGTTGTCTGATTGTATTGAAGTAGGGAGGCCAAACCTAGGGATGATATGCTGGAATAGGGCCTCAGTGCCCTCATTTGCTGTTTCTCTCCAGGTGGGGAAGGCTTCAACCCATCTGGAGAAGGTATCTACTCTAGTTAGGAGATACTTATATTTCTTGCGGGTCAGCATATGTGTGAAATCAGCCTGCTAATCCTGTCCAGGCTTGCGGCCTCAGAGTTAAAGTGTGGAGAGTGTGGGCAGGATGTTTCAATGAGTATTTAATAGTTTACAAGTAAGGCATTTGTCTTGCACTGATTTAACAGTCTGGGTCAAGGAAGGGGAATGAAACAAAGGTTGGAGGAACTTAAAAAGAGCTTTGGCTCTTATATGTGGGGACTGATGCACCTGCATTACAGTATCTGCTTCTTGCTCTTGAGGCAAAGCTGCTTTGCCTTTTACTATGATCTATCCATTGGGAGTTAGGTAGCCTCTATTTTGGAGGAGAGACTGCTTTTCTTCCATAGTATATTTTGGATGGAGATCTGGAATGACAAAAGAGAGGATGGGGGTGGCTTGTTGTTGTTGTTGTTGCAAGGCCGAAGTTTTTGCTATATGGTCTGCTTTGCTGTTTCCCTTGGTGATAAGGGAAGAATCTGACTGATGCCCCTTGCAGTGAATTATAGCAACCTGCTTGAGCAGTTGAAGAGCTTTTAACAAAAGAATAATTAACTTGCCATTAACTATACGTGAGCATTTTGTTGTTATAAAGCCGCTCTCGTGTTAAATAGCAGCGTGACAATGAGCAATTAAAAAGGCATATTTACAATCTGTGTAAATGTTGACAGTCAGGCCTAGATGTAGTCAGTCTACCTAGATGTAGGGCTGTCATTAGGGCAATAAGCTTGGCTTTTTGTGATGTCGTTCTCTCAGGAAGTTTCGCTGCTTCCCGTACCTTGCTTATATACTATAGCATATGCTGTCTGACGGTAACCTTCAGAGGTTATATAAGAGCTGTCGTTTACAGAGTATGGTCTGGATTTGGGATGGGTCTGTCAGATAGAGAGGGAAATAAAGAGTCAGTAGGGTGGTTAGATTAAGGAACAGTTATTGAGAGAAAGAGATATATCAGGATTTTCGAGGAAAAGTAGGTAGAGTTCCTGTATCTGCCCAGCAGGAAGGATAGAAAACTATGTGAAAGCAGATCTCAAAGCTTATGGCTTGAGAAGACCTACAGGGAGCTTCTCAAGGTAAGTTTCAGTGCTTCTTTAGTAAGGAGAGCTGCTAAAGCTCATAAGCAGGGTTGTCACCCCTGGGTCATAATATCAAGCTGCCTGCAATGGGGGTAAAGATGGGTCTAAGGAGCTGAGCTAAAACACCAACAGCAATACCTTGTTTTTCATTAGTATACAGTTGGAACGGTTTAGAGGAATACGGTAAACTAAGGGGTGGGGACTGTAGAAGGAAGTATTGGAGCTTAAGAAAGACTTCTTTAACTATATGGGTGAATCTCGGAGACCTAGTGGTGTGGCTTTTGCTAGTAAGGAAAAGTAGTAAGGAGTTTTGCTAGAAAGGAAAAGTTGGGAATTCAGTGTCTAAGAAAACTGAAAAAGTTGAAAATAGAAGAGTATTTGATGAGCAGTTTGAGGTGGATGGAGGCTTTCAATGACTCTGTGCCAACTGACACTTAAACTTCTAGTGGTGAGCATCAATTGAAAGCTGAGATACATGGCTGTGAGGAGAGAGAGTTGGTACTTGGAAGGGGATACCCTATATCCCTTAAAGGCCAAGAAGTTAAGAAGTTGAGCAGTATGAATTTGTGAAAGTTGATATGAGGGACTACCCAATATTGCAAGAGAACACTAGGGGATAAGAAGCTTATTGAAAAGTAGGCAAATAATGGGTTTTAAACTTCTGCAGCATTGTCAGAGACAGGGAATTGGGGTCTAGCAGGAAAAGAGGAGGGGTTTTTCAGAGTAACAAAAACAGGTTGGTAGTAAGAGGCTACAGATGGGGTGGAAAGATCAGAGGAGGGGTTTTTCAGAGTAAAGAGAACAGGTTGGTAGTGAGAGGTTAGAGGTGGGGTGGAAAAATCCCAGTGATAAAGGTAGCGTAGAAAGGGCTTGGAAGGAAAGAATGCCAAGAGGGATAGAACTAAAGGTTGGTCAAGTGAACTAGGTTGACTTGGCTTTCAGGGAAACATAGCTCCAAGTTTAGCCAGGAGGTCTCTGCTTAGCAGTGGAGTTAGACATGTGGGGATAATTAGAAAAGAATTCGTGAGTATCCATCTGTTTGTTGGGGGTAATGAGGAGAGGTTGAGTGGTAAGAGGCTTAGAGGGAAGGCCTTAATTCCTATTACTGAGACCTGGGTAGGGAAGACAGGACCTGAGAAGGTAGTACTGAACAGGTAGCTCTCTTGTCAACCAGAAAGGAAACTGGCTTACATGTTACCTGAAAGGTTACCTTGGGTTCGGCAGGGGTGATAGGGGTGGTCGAACCTGGCATCTTCAACCTTCAGTGCCAGGCCTAAGAAATAAGCCAGGATGGGGACCAGGGTTCAGTGAAGAGGCTGCCCTACTGTGATTAAGCAGTCCTATAGATATTACAAGGCTGTGTTATCAAGCTTTGGTTTGGAGGACGGGGGTTAGGGCAATGGCTAGCCCAATGGCTCTCTTTGCCACATTTGAAGTACGCACCAGGAGGTAATGAGCTCTTAGAATAAGCAGATATTTTTTAACCTTTTACCACTGTTGGCCGTAAGGCAGTTATCAGGGCTTGGATTTGCAGATCACTTTCTGTCAGGCACTAGTGTTGGCTTCCATCTTTTCTTTCTCAGGCATTGGAACTTAAAGCTTATGTTTGCCAGATCTCGAAAGGGACATTTGAGGGGCTGAGTGGCATGGTGCTGCCTGTTGAATACAGCTGGTCTACCTGCTGCTGGGGGATAGTGAGAACGCACTCTTTATTTTAGTAATCCCCTCTGCCCCAGGAATTTCCCAGAGAGGGAAGGGGAGGAGGAGCTTGCTTGAGCTGACATATAAGTGGAGAGAGGGGGAGGGAGCATAGAGGCTTGGCAAATTTACCTGTTTTGTTTTTTTGGGGAGGGGGCACTGATGTGATCAGAGGAAGGAGATGCAGGGTTGGGGTTGGAAAATGAAGAGAGTGAAATTTTAGTTGCAGAAAACTTTCTTCTAACTAGAAATCTGAATGGGACGAGGAAAGTGAGAGAGAGAAGGGGAGAATGGGAAAGTTTTCCAGGCTGGGTCTGAGAGGGGTTGGAGGAGAGGGAAGTGGGAAAGGCTGAGTCCAAGTAAGAACTGGAGGAAAGGGCTTCATGTGGTGAAGCAACATTTGCATATGACTGAGGTAGGAAAACAGAACTTGTAGGGGGTCTGCAGAATTAAAGGTGAGCTTACTGCAGTTTTGACAGAGAGAACCTAATGAGGCTTTTATTGCCTGTAACTTCCAACAAAGACATAGGAGGGACTCAGAAAGGATTGGAGGGGGAGTGGCTCAGTTTGGATTGGTCAAAGTACAAGAGAGGTGGAGCAACTGGAGAACAAAGCGGTTCAGCTTGACATTAATTCAAAGAGGACTCCAGAGGAGATGCTGGGTAAGGGGAGGGGGAGGCTGGGACAGGGAGAGGGATACATGAGTGAAATAAAAGGCTTCTTTAAGTCCACTCACAGAAATTGTCAAGATCTCGAACCAAAGGTTCTATTCTTAGGCCATTGAGAGTTGTTATTTAGCTGGTATTGTTGATGATTGGTTATAGGAAAAGGATCAGCTTCTTGAGGCAGAGGTCTTCAGCTAGACTCAAGTGTGAGATATTCAGAAGAAGGCAGTCCAACGGACTGTCCCTTGGGGGACTAGATTTGGCTACCCATGGTGCTCAGATGTGTGGGTGAGGTAATCAGAGTTTCAGGGCATCCCCTGGAAACTGGGAGTCTCAAGTGTGGAAAGGCTATGTGGGTAATATGGGCATCCCTGGGTGTGATCGACAGCCTGGGAGAAACAGCCAGCGTATCTGGTTGAACTTCTGACCCAGCTCTGTGATTTTGGGGTATGTGCAGACAGAAGTTCAGTAGGACAGATATGGCTTCCCATGGGGGTTCAGAATGTCTGGAAGGCTTTAAAGCCTGGAATGGAGGCTTAAAATGCCTGGAAGTCAATTTGGTCTAGCTTTAGGACCCTCCAGGAAAAGGGAAGGGGGAATATAGAGATCAGAAAGACAAAAGGAGCAGAGATCCAATCAGCAGCTGCATAAATAGAACAGGGGAGAAGAGCAGCAGGACTTATTACTATTTGAGTATCTCGACACTACACAAGCTGGTTCAGGAGAGAGTAAGGTGCACCAGCACTTGCCTTAAGACAGGGGTACAGTGCCTTATCTCATCTCCCAGGTTTCAGCACCAGATGTTAGGTTAGGAGACTTAAGGAAGAAATCAGAGAATGAGAGGAAGCTTAACAAAGCTTTATTAACGGGGAAGGGAGAAGGGGAGCTCGCAGGTGAGGTTCCTCATTCTGAAAATGCAGAATGGGAAGTCACACCATGAACTAATTGGGGAGAGTTTTTATAATGGAGTCTTTAGGGAGGGACATTCCATTGTGATTTATGTTTCATCTGTTAGTTCTATGTGGGCAGGACCATTCACTCTTCTTCTTTTTTTAAATAATTTTAATGAACATTTACAGAGATTTTGGATTTCCATTCATTCATTGCTGCACTTCTCTCCCCGCCTAGC
>NW_006399978.1:931823-975056 GCF_000299155.1 Elephantulus edwardii | reverse complement strand
GTTGCTGTGGGTCACAAACGACTCAATGGCACATAACAACAACAACAACTTTGCTGAACTGGTCAACTACGTCCAACAGTTTTCTTGCTGAGTCTTTGGTGTTTTCTAGGTATACTATCATATCATCTGCATAGAGAGATAATTTTACCTCCTCTTTGCCAATTTGGATACCTGTTATTTCCTTCTCTAATCTTATTGCTATCGCTAAGACTTCCAATACAATATTGAGTAAGAGAAATGAGAGTGTGCATCCTTGCCTAGTTCCTGTTCTTAAAGGGAATGCCTTTAACCTCTCTCTGTTGAGAATGATGTTGGCTCTCGGGTTTGCATAAATACTTTTACTATGTTGAAGACATTCCCCTCTAATCCTATTTTGTTGAGTGTTTTAATCAGGAAAGGGTGTTGGATTTCGTCAAAGGCCTTTTCTGCATCAATTGATAGGATCAAGTGGTTCTTTTTCTTTGCTTGGTTAATGTGATGAATTACATTGATTGTTTTCCTTATGTTGACCCATCCTTGCATACCTATTATAAATCCCTCTTAGTCATGATGGATTATTTCTTTGATGTACGTTGAATTCTATTGGTCAGGATTTTATTCAGTATTTTTGCATCTATGTTCATAAGAGATATTGGCCTACAGTTTTCTATTTTGGTGGTGTCCTTTCCTGGCTTCGACATCAAGGATATGTTTGCTTTGTAGAATAAATCTGGGAGAATTCCATCTTTCTGTTTCCTGAAACAGTTTATGTAGAATTGGCGACAATTCTTCTTTGAATGTTTGATAAAATTCACTTGTAAAACCACCTGGTCCAGGGCTTTTTTTTGGTCTGAAGTTGTTGTATTACCTTTTCAATTTCTTCTTTTGTAATGGGACTGTTCAGATGTTCAATTTCAGTTTCTGTTAGTTTAGGTAGGTTGTGCATTTCTAGGTATTTTTCCATTGCCTCTAGGTTTTCATATTTGTTTGAGTATAATTTTTCATAATACTCTAATGTTAGCTTTTTTATTTTAGTTGGTTTTGTTGTGATGTTGCCTGGTTCATCTCTTATTCACATTATTTGTGCTTTTTCTTTCTTTTTTGTGAGTTTTGCTAATGGTTTGTCAATTCCACTGACCTTTTCAAAGAACCAACTCCTACTTTTGTTGATAGTTTCAATTGTTTTTCAGTTTTCTATTTCATTTATTTCTGCTCTGATTTTTATAATTTCTGGTTTTTTAGAGGGTGTTGAGTTTTCTTGCTGCTCTTTTTCAATTTGCTGAAGATGTTGAGTTAGAGTCAATAGTCAATTTTTCTTGCCTTTTTATGTGTTTGCTTATTGCTATATATTGACCTCTGATTACTGCTTTGCCTGTTTCCAGAGGTTTTGGTAAGTGGTGTTTTCACTGTCATTTGTTTCCAGAAACGTTTTAATTTCATTTTTTATTTCTTCTAGTACCCAGTCGTGTTCAAGCAAGGAGTTGTTCAGCTTCCAAACGCATGTTTTTTTCTCCTTTGTTGCCCTATTATTAATTTCTAATTTTGTAGCATTATGGTCTGAAAAGATGCTTTGTATTATTTCTATGTTTTTTAATTAATTGATGCTTGCCTTGTGTCCTAGAATGTGATCTATTCCATGTACATTGGAGAAGAAGGTATACTGTGCTTTTTGGGGGTGCATTAGCCTATAAATATCTATGAGGTCAAGTTGGTTTATTGTGTGTTTTAATTCTGCAGTATCTTTGTTGAGTTTCTTTCTGGTAGTTCTATCTTTTCTTGAGATGGGTGTATTGAAGTCTCCAAGTATTACAGTAGCGTTGTCTATTTCTTTTTTCAGTTTTGTTAATGTTTGTTTTATGTATTTTGCAGGTCTTTCATTTGATGCCCAGATATTTTTATTATTATTATTATTATTATTATTATTATTATTATTATTATTATTATGTCCTCTTGTTCTATTGATCCTCTCAGCATTATGTAGTGACCTTCCTTGTCCTTTGTGATGGTTTTTACATTGATATTTATTTTATCAGAGATTAATATCACTACTCCTGCTTTTTTCCTGGTTGCTGTTTGCTTGGTATATTTTCCCCCACCCTTTTATTTTTAGTCTGTCTTTATCTTCATTTTTCAGGTGTGTCCCTTGTAGACAACATATTGATGGATTTTGGGTTTTTTATCCAGTCTGCTACTCTTTTTCTCTTCCACAGTGCATTTAAACCATTTACATTCAGTGTGATTATTGAGAGGCACGGTTTTATTGCTATCATTTTGTTATTTTGGTGTTGTTGCTAGTTACTTTAGTCCATGATGCTTTCTGTGGTATCTCTGTAAGAAGGACATCTCTGAGTCTTTCCTGCAATGCTGGTCTTGTTTTTACAAACTATCTTAGGTTCTGCGTTTCTGGGAATATCTTGATCTCTCCTTCATATTTGATAGATAATTTTGCTGGGTACAGTATTCTTGGTTGACAGTTGTGTTCTTTGAGTGTTTGATATATGTCCTTCCACTATCTTCTTGCTTGCATGGTTTCTTTTGAGAAATCGTCACTTAATCTTATCTGCTCTCCCTTATAGGTTACTTTTTGTTTCTCCCTTGCTGCTCTCAGGATTCTCTCCTTATCTTTGGTTCTCGCAAATTTAACTATGATGTGCCTTGATGTATTTCTTTTGGGGTCTAGTCTGTATGGCGTTCACTCAGCTTCTTGTATATATATTCCCTCATTCTTTATTATGCCTGGGAAGTTTTCCTCTAGTAATTCTTCCACAGCGTTTTCAGTGTCTTTACTTGCTTCTTCCTGTTCTGGGATTCCAATGATGTGCATGTTATTTCTCTTGAGGGTGTCCCACATTATTCTTAGGTTTTCTTCTTTTTCCTTCCTTTTTGAGTCTGCTTTTTGCTCTAGCAGATCAGTGGTGACAATTCTGTCTTCTATTTCACTGGTTCTGTGTTCCATCTCTTGAACTCTGCTCATGTGTCCCTCCATCATGCTGACAGCATCTGAAACATTGGACCCCATATTTTGGATAGTGGTTTCTTGTTTCTTCCAGTGCTGCTAATGCATCGTTTATTTTCTCTACATTGTTCTGGACTGTTTTTTGTTGTTGTTGTTGTTGTTGTTGTTTCTCCTGGGTTTTGCTTGTAGTGTCCTGTAATTCTTCAAGTTTGTCTTTCATCTATTGAAAATATTCAATCATAGTTCTTTTAAATTCTGTGTCAGAAACTTCCATCAGACTTTCTGGCTTCAGGAAATCCACTGATACTGTGTCACCCTTTGGTGGTGACATCTTGCTTTGCGCTTGTGTATTGTGTGGGACAGCTTGCTTTCTTTGAGACATTGATATGTTCTTGATCTGAAGATAATGGTCTAGAGATCAGTTGGATAGCTATTCCACTTGTGTTTTTCTCTGAACATCTGACTCCAGGGAAATGTCAGTTCAGAGCCTGGAGAGTAGCATCTTGTAGGTAGGACAGGAGGTCAAGGTGCTCCGGATTAAAAGCAGGCTGATTAACCAGACGTGTAGACACAGGTGTGGAGCTAAATGGGGTGGAGCACGCACATGGTTGGAGCGATCACAAGGGCAGGTCAACCACTTGGGGGATCTCACTCAGACCTCAGTTGTCTGGGTGTGCTTACAATTGGGGTCCCTATTCAAATTCCAGCTGTCAGTCTCCTACCCAGTGGTTTTCATTCACTGGTCCCTGTTCAGTGATGCTTATGCAGTTGTCCTTTCACAGTGGCCCCTGCCCAGGAAGGCTCCTGCGTCCAAGGGGACTCAACAAGACAAAGTCAAATTCCCACCAACCCACTCGCCTCTGGCTGGTATGCAGTGTCCACAAAAGTTCAGCCAAATTATCACTGGCCCCCTCATTCTTGGGCAGTTGGCATGGCCCGAGAGCTCAGCCAAATTTTCCACCAGTGGGCTCACTCTTGGGTACTCTCCCAGACAGTCGGCAGTGCCCAAGAAAATCCAATTAGGATCCTCCCAACCTTTCTCATGGTAGATCAGTCCCACAGCAGCTCAACTGGTGGCTTAAGATGATGGCTGGATCTGTGGTGTGTCTTTGTGTGCTGACTCAGAATCATACTGTCCACAGCTGTTGGTAGGTCTCTGTGCTGCATGAAGGAGTCTCTAGTGGCCCTGAAGCACTGCCAGGGGTGCAGGGTTGTGGTGAGGTCACCAGGGTGTGCCAGAAGTGTGGGGGCACGGGATGGTGTTTCTGGACACGGTGCTGTGGCAGGGATGGGGGTGCAGGGCTTGGGCAGTGCTGGGAGTTAGGGGTTGCCGTCCGTTCCCAGATATTAAGCTGCCAAGTCACCAGTCCTCAACAAATAAAACTTCATGCACCATCGCCCTTGTGCGCCGTCGCTCTTGTGCCATTCACTCTTCTTATCGAAATGTGTATTCTTTGAATTTTTCATTCTCCCTCTTGGGCCCTCTGTCCAGACCTAAAAGGTATCTCATTAAAATGCCCTTGACCATTGATCATCTCTATATATGCAGTTAGTTGCCTCTCTCCAGTAAATTGTACATGAAGTCCTCATATGGCCCACAAGTAAAGTCTTCATTTCTTGCTGCCCTCTGAGTGAAGACATTCTACCATAGAACACTAATACATATCTTCTCAACTCCAACCACTATTGCTTCAGGCCTCGGGACTCCTAAGTATGTACTTCTCTCCTCTGCACTGGTGTTCCTCCTCCATTCCTCAGGCTTGGACAACTGCATCTCACTTTCAGCACAATTGTCAGGAATGAGAACTGGTCTAGTCTGGTGCACCTTACAGACTAGAAAATAACAACACTAAGAAAACCTAATGAATCTACAAGATACTGTCTGTATTTTTTATGTATATATTTTTCTGGGATTGGTAACTCTTTAAGAGTTGTCATTTTTCTCTTATCATTTTAGCCAGTTAACAATTAAATCAGTGAATGGATAAAATCAATGATAGAATGAAAATGACTGGCAACTTTATCAAATCATTGCATAGTTTTGGGTTGAAGAAATTTTGCTATCATCTACCTTGCCTTCTAAGATTAATTTCTCAAAGAGTCTAATGGCTTGTCATCTTGGTTTCAGGGCTACCAAGATCTTCTAGGAGTGGGATTCTTTTAAAAGTCCTGGAATATCCTTTGCAATGCAAAATCAATGTATAACCCAGACCACATGACTATTAAACAGTATTAGGTCAGAAAGTTGATTTAATGTTCAATGTAGGTTTCTAAATCTATTATAAAGACAAGATGTATCCCTTACATGTGTCCTTACCTCAATGAGACAGAAAACTATAATCAAAATCACCACTATGGCAGTCAAAGGTACTGCCAAGATGAGTTTCTTATTAAACCCTTGTTTTGGCACTTCCTTTGGGAGATAAAATATAGGAAGGGAAAAGAAATTAAGAACAAAACTTTATTTTCCACTAATAGGGAAAAGATAAAAGCTAACTATTCCTTCCTGAACCCAATCCTCTTACTATTAAATGTTCTTTTTGTACCATTTTCGTGATAAGTCTTCTGCAACAGCAGAACTATCCTTTAAATGAGCAAAGTGGGAGATGTTTGTCTTGACTAAAGTCACTTGGCTAAGATGAGCTAAGAAGCAGGAACATGCACACTCTACAGGCAAGTCCTAAACTCTGATGGAAAAGTCTGGGACCCATATTTCTGGTGTTCCTCACCTCATTTGGCTCTGGTACTTTTGCACATTCTGGATTTCTTTGTTTTCACTGATAAAGTGATCAATTTTCATTGTTCTATGTCCCAGTCTTCTTTGGACATCTTAATATCTTGCTGCTCACTAAGAAGCTTCATCAGGAGGCCTGTTCTGGAAATGAGCTTGGCACAAGCCATTTGTACTTGGGGCTCAGAGCAGTCCATTTTCAAAGTCCAGAGAACCTGGGAAAGGAGCCTTTTCATGTCATTCTTGAGGATGAGGGACCATAACTCCTAACTGTGCTGAATTTCAAAACTGTCACCTGAAGTTAAGAGTATTGGGATGCTCTTGGGATAAGAGTATTGGGAAGTCTCCAGGTTTGGAGGGCAAGTCAGTACTGGGGTTATTATATTCCCTTTGTATTTCAATGGTTTGTTTAACAGTCACCATGAAGTCTTCATTCACAGCAGAATCTGCAGAGGAAGGCTTCCTGGGGACAGTGCTTTTAGGCATAGTCTCAGCCCAGTGTTTCCTCCAGAAGTTTCTGAATGAACAAATATTTCTAAAGGAATATTTTCTGAACTTAGATATTCTGAAGATGAAAAATCTTCTCATGGAGCAGAATTGATGAGTCTCTTCACTGCAGAGGAAGGTGGTTTCCTTCTAAGCATCATCTTCTGGAGGGAATCTGTCTTTCTGAACCTTCGTTTCCATTTTACCTTTGGCCTTCTATGACTCGGATGATAGCGAGACTTATGGAAGGTGTATTTTTTTTAGGAGAATATACTTCTGATTGATGAGGCGCCATCTTTCTAACTCTTGCATTTGCATCTTCTACAACATACCATTATTTCTAACCTTAGGTGGGAATTTGGAAGGAGGAGAGGTGGAAGGTCTGCCCATTTCATATTGTTTCAGGAAAGAAGAGACTGCTGTCTTATGTTCCTTGAAGAATGAAGGCTCCCTGTCAAAGGAGATCTCCTCGATCTTTGGCTCCTACAACCTTTGCAGTTCTCTGTGAGGCAGCTCACTGTGGTCTTCTTGCTTTGGGGATTCTCTCCATTAACAGCCTGGATCCCCACTTCCTCTTGATGCTCTTATGTTCTGTGTCTTTGAAGTGCCTCTTCTTCATGCTCTTTAGGGTCTTGAAGATTCTGTTTACTCTCTTGAGCTTTGTCCTGAGCTCACTGGATCTTTGTCAAGCAGTTTTCCCAGGGCTGAGTTCTTTTTTTTTTTTTATAATCAGTTGGCATTTATATTTGGCCCCTAAAATGTTGGGATGCATAAGCACAGCAGTTTTATCTTTCTTTTTAACTTTACCAGTTTTGTCTTGATCTTCAGTATCCAAAAGATTTTCTAGAAAATAGAGCTTTCTCAATTTGTTTTTGTGTTTGAGGGCAGACTTAACAGAGAGATCCTCAATGTCATTTTACATATCAGTTTGGACCTTACATCTATCCCATATATTGGCAAAAAGCAGCTTAGTGAATGTTAATAAAGTCGATTGGGCTAGTTTTCTTTCTGAGAAATAAGGCAATATGTAAGTTCACTGATGACATCGCTTTTGTGACAATTTGACACCACTTCCATCCGAGGCTATTTTTCTGGCTTAATATTAAGTTCAGTACTAGCATTCTTCTTCCACGTTTGCAATACCTTCATGAACTCTGTAGCCACTGGAGAAACTTCTTCACTTGCCAAAACAGAAGAGACTATGTTTGATAATCAAAGGCTGATGGGGCAGCTTTTTGTGGATTTCCTCCCACTTTTCCTGTTTTTGAATGTTTGCATTCACCTTTATTACTTTTGACCATCAAATCAAGATGAGAGACTAGCAGATTTTGAAAGCTGTTGTACCTGCTGCTGCAACACAAGGGCATCTTAGAAATAAAGGGAAAACAAACACAGAAATTCCAAAGAACCTCACTGAGAAACTCCTTGCTAGGTTTCTGAAAATCAGTAACTGAATCTCATTCTTTTCCCTGTCTAGCAGGCCAGTCTTGAGGTTGCATTTATGAGGTGAAAAAAGTAGACAGCCACTGGGGAGAAACAAAAGCCAATTGTTACCAAGAGTTAGAGGGAGAAAGCTCAGTGCTTCTTTTAAGCACTTTGATTTATAGCTTGTGATATTATGTGCCAGAGCACCCACATCCCCCTGTGAAAAAGAAGCCCATTAACCCTAGTCAATCTCCCATTATGCTAAGGTGCTTGAAATTTAGCAAGCTAGAGGCTAAGAGAGATCTGCACCTTGCAGGACCTAAATATTGTCTGGGGCAATCAACAGCACAACTGTCCTCCCAGTAACAAAATTATCCTGCATGGTGGCTCTGTAGAGGAGGGGCTTTCATCTGGAAATGAGTGGAGCACTGTTTTCATTTTTAATTGCTGGGGCTAATTAAGGCCTGGGGTTCTTGTGCAGACTAGACCCTTGTGGGCCCAAGTTCCCAGACACCTCTGCCAGTCCCTCACCCTAGCTGTGGAGAATGCCTGACCTGACTTCCAGTTGTAATTAGCAAGGGCTTCCATTTAGATTAAGTAATTTATTACAGAAGCTAATTATGAAGTCCGTAGTGTGTTCAGTATGCCTTAGTAGGGATTTCTTTGGGCTTTGTGAGGGGCATTCGAAGGGTAAGTATTGTTTTAACCTTTGAAAGGCAAAAAGGAATTGATACATTACACAGATGGTCACATGTTAATAGGTCCATGACATTTTCAAAACCATAAAAGATAGACCATTTTTGTGTTGTTTGCTTTATTTTTCCCTTTAAACTTTGCTTTGATGGTGATGGGGCTGGAGAGGAAATAAATGCTATTGTTACAAGAAAGCACCTATACTCATTGCTCACATAAACTGGTTGAAGCATTTGTCACTTTCCTTAAACATTAATCCAGGATGAAATTATGTAATAAAAAGTTTCACTAGTGTCTGTATATTTTTTTCTCCAGTACTCTGCTCATAAATTCTTAACTTAGAATTTAGTACTACATTTATAGAAAAGACTTAAGATAATGGTGGTGCTGAGATTAAGTAACCCTGAGAATTTATAGAAATTCTTTGTATGTGGTATAAGTTCACTGTATATGTATCAAAGGTCTTTCTTATTAGTAAGTTAAAAAATATAAAGTGCATTCTCTTTCTTCATTAAAAAAAAAAAACCAAACAAAAACACGACAAATGGAATAAAAAGACTGTAGTTGTAAATACTTTCGTGTGTCCTGGATCCACAATTAACATCCATTGTAGCAGCAGTCAGGAAATCAAAAGACTTGTTGCATTGGGGAAATCTGCTGTCAAGGTCCCTTGCAAAGTGCTAAAAAGTTTAAAGATTAAGGTGTGCCTGATCCGTATCATGCCTTTTCAGTTGCTTCCTATGCATCTGAAAGTTGGACAATGAATAAGGAAGACTGAAGAAAAACTAATGCCTTTGAGTCATGGTTCTGGTGAAGCATACTGAATATGATATGGCTGTCAAAGACATTCAGGTATAAACCACCAGCTGCTCCACAGGAGAACAATGCTCAATCTCTACCATGAAATTTACATCTTCTAAAAACCCGCTGTGGGGTCAACATTGAGTCAGTGCCAACTCCATGATATCCAACAAACAATAACAATGGATGCCAAAAGAACAAATAAATCTGTCTTGAAGAAGTGCAACCAGAGTTGTCCTTGAAGGAAAATATAGTGAACCTGGCCTCAATCCATTCGTTTGTGGTTGAACATCCTGGCCATTTCCATGTTCCTATGATGGTGAATAATGCTGCTATGAACCTTGGTGTACAAGTCTCTGTTTGAAGGCATCCTCTCTTCTGTGTTATCTCCTACTCCATCCAGCTCTCTCCTTTCCAGGATCAGTCCATTCCTGGGAGCATGCAACTCAACCCACACTACCTGGTTCAAACAAGCCTGATGAGGACTGTGTCTTCAGCACTGCTACCACTCAGCAAGGGATACAGAAAAAAGATGTTAATTCAGACCTCAACAGTGTCCTTCCTGTGTCTGTTGATGTCCATGAAGATGGCAGACTAACATTACATCTCTGAGGGTACAAGCTCAAAGTGATCAGTAGTTTGAGGTTGCCTTCCAAATATAATTCAAACTCTCTCATATCCAACTACAATCTTATTAGATCCTCTATCAGGCATTCATCTCCCACAATTCCTCTTCACTCTTCTTTCCTATTTGCTCATTGAGTGAGCCTCAAGCACCTCTATGCAGACAGGAAGAGTAGGGCAGATAGGTCAGATAGGTAAAAGAAGACCTGTAGCAGCAACTGCTTGCTATGCATCAGAGAGCTGGACAATGACTAAGGAGGACAGAAAGAAAATTGATGCCTCTGAGCTGTGGTGCTGGAGAAGAGTGTTGAATATACCATGAACTGCCAGGAAAACAAACAGATTCGTCCTAGAAGGTGAAACCAGGCTGCTCACTGGAGGTAAGGATTAAGAAGCTTCGTCTGACATACTGCGGGCATGTTGAAAGGAGGAACCAGTCCTTGGAGAGTGACATCATGCTTGGAAGGGTGGAGGGACAGAGAAAGAGAAAAAGACCCTCAATGAGATGGATTGATTTAGTGAAAGGGGTAACAAGGGTAGGTGTGTCAGAGACGTAAAGTTGGCACAGGACAGAGCAGGTTTCACAGCTATTGTACATTGGGTACCTACGAGTTGCAAGCGACTTGATGGCTCATAAGACCAAGATGGATGTAAGATGAGACTCTGAATATTGCATTAGAGCACCAAGAAGCCAAAGTTAAAGGAAGAACCCAAGAAGTCAAAGAGTTAAACAGAAAATTTCAAAAGGCAGCCTGGGACAACAAAGCAAGATACTATAATGAAATGTGCAGAGAGCTGGAGTCAGAAAATCAAAAGGGCCAAACTCGCTCAGTTTTCTTAAGCTGAAAGAGCTGAAAAACAAATTCAAGCCACGGGTGGCAATATTTAAGGATACTTTGGGTAGAATGTTAAATGATGCAGGAAGTATCAAGAGAAGATGGAAGGAATACACAGAGTCATTGTATCAGAAGGAATTGGCTGACACAGAATTTCATGAAATGACATATGAGCAAGAGCCTATGGTGATGAAGGTAAAAGTTCAAATTGCTCTAAAAAATTGGCAAAAAAACAAGGCTCCAGGAGTTGATGGCATAGCAATTGACATATTTCAACAGACAAACACTGCCCTGGATGTGCTCACTAAGTTGTGCCAAGAAATCTGGAGAACAGCCAGCTGGCCCACTGACTGGAAAAGATCGATATTTGTTTCCATTTCAAAGAAAGGTGACCCAACAGAGTGTGGAAATTATCTAACAGTATCATTAATATCACATGCAAGCAAGATTCTGCTGAAAATTATCCAAAAACGTTTGGGACAATATGTCAACGGAGAACTGTCAGACGTGCAGGCTGGATTTAGAAGAGGTCATGGTACTAGGGATATTATAGCTACTGTTAGATGGATCTTGGCAGAAAGAATGTATACCAGAAGAATGCATATCTGTGCTTCATTGACTATGCAAAGGCTTTTGACTGTGTGGATCACAACAAGCTGTGGCTGACTCTGAGAAGAATGCGAATCCCAGAACATTTGATTGTGCTAATGCGAAACCTATACTTGGACCAAGAGGCAGTCGTCGGAACAGAGCAAGGAGGCACTACATGGTTCAAAATCAAGAAGGGGGTTCATCAGGGATGTATTCTGTCCACATACCTTTTCAATCTGTATGGAGAACAGATCATCTAAGATGCTGGGCTATACAAAGAGGAATGTGGCATCAGGATTGGTGGAAGAATCATCAAAAACCTGCGTTAAGCAGATGACAAAACCCTGCTTGCTGAAACTGAGGAGGACCTGAAGCGCTTGCTGCAGAAGATCAAGGACTGCAGCCTCCTATATGGACTGCAGCTCAACATCAAGAAAACAAAGATTTTCACCACTGGGCCAATTGGCAGCATCAGTACGGATGGTGAAGAGATTGAGATAGTTAACAGTTTTAGTTTACTTGGCTCCACAATCAACACTCTTGGTAACAGCATCCAGGAAAGCAAGAGAAGAATTGCATTGGGAAAGTCAGCTGTGAGGGACCTCTCAAGAGTACTGAAGAGCAACAACACCAGGCTGGAGACTAAGGTGCACCTGATCTGGGCTATAGTCTTTGCAATTACATGCTATGCATCAGAGAGTTGGACAGTGAATAGGGTTGATAGAAAGAGAATTGATGCCTTTGAGCTGTGGTGCTGGAGATGAGTGTTGAATATACCATGGGCTGCTAGGAGAACAAACAGGTTTGTCCTGGAGAAGATGAAGCCGGAATGCTCCTTGGAGTCAAGGATTCTGAAGCTTCGTCTGACATACTTTGGGCATGTTGCAAGGAGGGACTGGTCCTTGGAGAGGGACATCATGTTTGGCAGAGTGGAGGGGTGGTGAAGGAGAGGAAGACTTTCAATGAGATGGATCAATTCTGTGACTGGAGTGGTGGGAATAAGTGTGTTTGAGATGGCTATGTTGGCACAGGATAGAACAGCATTTAGAGCTCTTGTACATAGGGTCACTATGAGTCACAAATGACTCGATGGCACATAACAAGAACAACAATTTTAACAGGGTGATAAGTAGCATGCCAGAAATACACAGGAATCTCAATGGAAAAACAGAAAACACTACATGGGCTGGATCAACCCAGGCCTGCTCGGGTTCTTAGGTTGGAATAGATGATAGACATTTATACCTCCCAGGTTAAAACTCTAACCATTCTTTTGAGTTTTGCTCCAGGACTGCTTCTTTCATGAAGAGTGTCCAGAGTCCCTCCTCTTGACCTGTTCCCTACCTCCACAGAAACTAAGGAGACATTAGAGATCAGTATCTCTTAAGCCCAGAGTCTTCCCAAGCCCTGTGGCATCACTGAAAGTTGAACTGCTGACCTTGGACCCAAACTTTGGCCATCTCATGTGGCTTTGAAAACTGACAATTAGAGGACATGAGTATCCACCCTCCCGAAATATACCTTCTGTTAGAGATGCTGTGTAACAACAGCACACTCCTCACTGGACCAGATAGACTCTAGTGCTACCTATTATGACATTACCTGTCCAACACGTCACAATGTCTTTAACATCAGCCCGTATAGAAAATGGCATCCTATACTGTCCCTTATGGTCCAGTGGTTAAAAAACTGCGCTACAATCTCAAAGGTAGGCAGTGTGAATCCACCAGCTGTTTTGTGGGAGAAGGATAGGCAATCTCCTCACCTCTGAAAACCCTCTGGAGGGTCAGCTATGAGTTGGTTATGACTTGATGTCATAACACACATCACCACCAAATGCTCCCCCTTACTGTTAGGTGACACATGGGCAAAAGCCTATGCACAATCAATAAAACACAAGTAATTATCTTCTTACTATATTCTCTGCTTTCCCTTAAGTTCTTTGTGATATCAGCAAAGATATCCCTAGTGCCATTGCTTTTTCTGTGTCGAGCTTAAATTGCCAGCCCTCATTTGTGCTCATGCAAAACCAATACAAAGACCAAGACACAGTCGTCTGAAAAGGACAAGGAAATAATGCATGGTTTTAAATTTTTCTTAATCTCAAAATCACTCAGTCACAAGTCATCTGTAAATTATGTCTTAAATATCTGTGTTCAATGTCATTACAGCTATTTTATTTAAGACTCCTTTCTCATTAAAAATATTGCATAAGACCCTACTTCTACTCTTTTCCTTCCACAGATACCCACACCAAAAAGAAGACCACACCTCTCCTTGTCTTCAAATCCTGCATTGTGAGGCCATCCCATGAAGTCTACACATGAACACATGCCTAAAGAGGTTCTTCGTGGTCCAGCTTCAGTCCTCCCTGTCCCTGAGCTCCTGTTGTACCCTCAAAATTTCCATCTCTGGACTGTCACCTATGACCCCTTGATTTCTATATACTATTCCTTACACAAAGACCTCCCTTACTCATTCTCACTCACACAATAAGTATTAACTGAACATGTATTACACACCAGGCACTATGCTACATGCCACGGATATTACATGAGTTTAAATTTCGGTATGATAACTGGCAGAAACAAATAACATATCAGGTAATGTTAATAGCAGTGAAGAAAATAATACAGAAAATTCATTCTCTCTTTGCAGAAAATCAGGTTTTGTAGAAATACTTAAATACTTCTTACACTACCTCTCCATAATATATTGCAATAGCCTCTTTTATATATTAAGTATAGTTTAATTTTTAAGTCACAATTCTTGGAACTCTTTCCAGGCATTACTCAAAAAGTCTAGACATATTAGCGACAACAATAAGTACAATGAATTAAACAACCTTTGTAGAACTTCAGATGACATCATTGTGGTTCTTGGTTGATGGACATCATCACCCAACAATTTTCAAACTATTGGAACATTAAAATTAATTTTCCTACCTCAGAATGAAGTAAAACGGAAAGGAATAGAGTATCTATTTTTAAAATGTATTAAGGAACCACAGAGTATACGAAATCAACCGAGTCACATTTAAAGGAGAGGAAAGCTGCTCTCTAAGGGAGAAAACAGATTAAATCATTTGACCCAGCTTTGATCAATGCTTTATAAGCAACCTCCAAGTACAAGTTCTTTTGCTTTATCAAAAATAATTGTATAATCAATGCTTTTATACAAATTTAGTCAAAATACTTGACCTACTTTAATATGTTAAATTTATAACATAAAACAAACAACATAAAAAATGAATCTGGCAGGTGAATGTTGTTGTTGTGCACTGCCAAGTCAGAACTAACTCATAGCTGATCCTCCAGTGGGATTTCTGAGGCTTTAAACTGCACTGGAGGAGAATGCCTATCCTTCTCCTGTGAGCCACAGTGGATTCTAACTGAGTGCCTTAGGTTTTGCTTCTTACCAGTAGCCCACCGGCCGAAAAGTCATTTTCACATATATTTTTTTCAATAAAGTGACTCATATCCTAGAACTGGGGTCAAGAGGTAAAACTCTGAAGGTCCCATGGAGGATGGGGAGGCTGTAAAATCAAAGAAGCTACATCTCTTGGTCTTTTTTAACTGTTATAAGTATCAGAAAAATTTAGTCAACCTGCTCCCAAATTGAACAAACATGGTGAGTTGTTTTGAAGGGCTGATGTAAAAGAATATTACCATTTCCACTGGATATACAGAGTATACTATTGTTTGAAAAGGGTTTCTCAGATTAATTTTTTTTTCAATCCTCTTTGTTGTCTCAATATGTAAATCCAGAAGAGCAACTGTCAGCCCTTTCAACCTACCCATGAACCAACCTGACACCCACAATCAGGGCCAGGCCTGATGCCTTGACTTGTGTAACTCTATGGGTAATGGGTTCCTGATTGCTTCTTGGGCTTATCGTCATCATCCCTGACCCAAGGAGCTCTATGAACCAAGAGGACAAAGTCCAGGCACAGTCACATCCAGCCTCAGCCCAATGCTTCCCCACAGGTATGCCATGGAAATTCTGTATCCAGAGAATTTTATCATTTGTACTGACCAAACCAACAAAGTGAACCCACTACATTGAATTGATTCCAACTCAGAGACCTTATAGAATGAAATAGAATTCTCAACAGGGCTTCAGAGGCTATCACTCTTTATGGAAGCAGATTGCCTTTTCTGTGTCTATTATAGAGACGGGCAGGTTCAAACTTCATACCTTTTGTTTAGTGGTCAAATGTCAAATAAGGGATCCTTTTCTAGTATTGACAATTTTCCTGGCTAGATTATCAATTACTTGAGGGCAGAGAATATCTATGATTTATGATGTTGTTTGTTTGTTGTTGTTGTTAGTTGCCATCAAGTCGAGTACTACTCATAGCGACCCTATGAACTAAAGATTTGAACCTTGTTCTATCCTGGGTCATCCTCACACTTCCTAACACACAAGAGCCCATTGCAGCAGTCACAGTGTCAGTCCACCTGGTTGAGGGTCTTCCTCTACTTTGCCAACTCTCCACCCTTCCCAAAATCATGTCCCTCTCCAAGGAATAGAACCTCCTAGCAATACGTCCAAAGTATGTGAGACAAAACCTCATCATTCTTGCCTCCAAAGGGCACTCTGGCTGCATGCACCCTCTCCAAGAAATATCTATAGGTATGGATACTCTCAACATTTCTGAAGGCAGGAACCAATGCACTCATCAAATACAGGTAGATACTGGATTAAAAATTTCTGCTCCTTTCCTTCTAATTCTTACCTACACACCTTTCTTCCTTACCAAATCATCTCATCAAAGCTGTGAGCTCTGAATTTGTCTCTCCCCATCAAGAGAACAAGTAAGACAAGGGCTGACTAGTTAACAAGTTCTACCCAGCACTACTGCTCCATTATTTATTTGAAAGGCCTAGATTTGCTGTCACATTTGGTCTCAATCCAACTGCTTTATTTGTTGCCTCTATGAGCCTCAGCTTCTTAGTGTATAAAGCAGCTGAATGGACTGAATCACTGCTGAGGGCATATACTGTTGTTAAACAGAAGCTGTCATTCTTCACTGAATCTGATGCCCCAAGAATGTGAAATCTAATTTTCTTCACCAGAGAAATGCCATGGAGCAGCTCTTCAAAGAGTTGTATCACTTAACTCCTTTCATAACAGTAATTTATTTAAAAAACACCTATGAAATCACTCTAACACTCTCATTGTATACAAAGTTTACAAACAAACAGCCACATCTACCACTGTTTATTGCTGAGCAAATCATTTGCAAAGCTGGACCTTATGATGAAGGTGGCATCAGTATCTGAGAGTCATCAATATCCTGCATTATGTAGATGCTACAACTGTGCTTGCTGAAAGTGAGGAAGACGTGAAACAATTGCTGCAAAAGAGCAGACTACAGCCTTCAATATGGATTATATCTTGACCTCAAGAAAATAAAAATCCTCACCACAGGACGAATAGGCAACATCATGACAGATGGAGAAAAGATCAAAGTTGCCAACAATTTCATCTTGCTTGAATTCACTATCAAATCCTTGGTTTCACTGGAAAGATCTATTGTCAAGACCTATCCAAGGTGAAACAATGTCAATTTAAAGACTAAGGTAGAGCTGATTCAAGCCATGGTCTTTTCAACTACTTCCTGTGCATCTGAAGGTTGGACATCAAATAAGGATGACAGGAGAACAATTGATGCCTTTGAGTTGTGGTGTTGGAGAAGAGTAATGAATATTCCATGGACTGCCAAGGGAACAAACAAGTATGTCTTAGAGAAAGTACAACTAGAGTGCTCCTTAGAAGTGATAACAGTGAAACTTCATCTCACATACTTTGAGATGTTGTTAGGAGGGGCTAGTCCTTGGGAAAAGACATGAAATGAAAGGTGAAAGACAGAGCATCAGCAGAAGAGAGGATGAACTTCAACAAGATGGATCAACACGGTAACTCCAATGGACTCCAGCATGCTGACGATGATGAGGATGGTACAAGATAGGGCAGAGTTCAAATCCATTGTTCACTGAGTCACTATGAGCTATAGTGAACTCAATGGCACTCAGAATAAAAAAAATACAACTACTGTTCATAGATACACAACAAAGACCTTTTCCAAACTTGCTTAAGTCAAAAGCATTACTGGGAGGTTTTGATGTAATCAAGTTACCATTAGTAGTGTTTTTCCAAAGTCATTAACCTTGTGGTATTTTTTAATCTTTAAGGTAATAAGAATAAGGACCAACATGGTGACAATGAAGGGAAAGAGTCTGGACAAATATGGACATTCAGGTGCATGTCCAAAATGAAAACAATGGTCTAAGATGTAACTATTGTTCTCCACATAAAAAGAACAAAAGAGAGAGATAGTAATAAGTCTCAGAGAAGAACTAGTTCATAATTTTGTGATGTCAAGGGCTTATTGTTTAAAGTGGATTTCCTAGTCATTGAGTTCCCTAGTCAGTCTGTCGCATGGATGGGCAAGATCATGCAAACAGAGCATGTTAATCTACTCATAATGCGGTTGGCTAGTCTCACCATAGGTTGAGTGAATTTAGTGGCAGAATTTGGGAATCTCAACACAAACAAGCAAGAGGAAACAGCATGCATCTTTTGGGGCTATGATTCCTGCACCTTCCAGCCAGATGAGGCCTATAGGAGCAGCAGTAGCAGCAGCCACAGGAGAGAACTAGAGACCCAATGTGAGGCAGAACTGACCTTCAGACTGCTGTTCCCATGAAACCAAAACTAGGCATCTTCGCCCATGCTTGTTGGGGGACTGGGTGAGGGAAGAGGGAGGGGGAATGGAGGGAGATACCATAATTAGCAAGACTAAGAGAGCTTTCTAATACTGGCCTAAAGCCTCAAGGCTGAAAGGCTTATAAGTACTCCTCAGCTGTCCTGAGAAATTGTATCCTATGTGCCAACCTGAACTGCAGCCTGCTAACTTTCCTAATAAACCCCATAGTTCTGAGTATGGCTCTGTGTAGTCTGTGTAGCTACTGCAACAGATTTCGGGCCCAGTAGGGCAACAGTGCTAGAATTAGAAAAAAAGAGGTGCAGGAGCAAGGAGTGCAGGAAGGGCATGTCTAATCTCATGGGAATTGGGTTTGTGTTATGGATGCTGTTAATGGGGTATGTTTTCCTTTGTGAAGTTAGTAGATATCAGACTTGCCTGTCTCAATGTTGTCCTTCTCATTTTATAAGTTTCTTCTGCTATAGATTACATCAAGACCTCATCTCTCCTGAGAAAAGAAAAATTACATGGTGCTCTCTGCTATTGCTCTTGACTGTTCTTATCAAGCCTCCAGCATATGGACACAAACAGACCAGGAGAAAAAAGCAGAAGACAATAAATTCTAGACTTAGTGGACAAAATGGGATTAGAGGACTCCTTGAGATTATAGTTCTTATATACTTATTAAACCATGAACCAAAGCTACCCCTAAGTCACTGTGAATATGGTGCTCCATTTAAAAATTATCTAGATGAGTCCAAAGAACAAAACTTAAAGATGAGAAGATAGGGGAAGAGGAAAATGATAAAATTAGAAACTGTATAAGCAGAATGTATATAAAGGGAATGGTGACACATTGTCAACAACATAACAAGTGATATTGCACAAATTGTGAGGAAATTGTCAAACCAGAACTTAATTTACTGTGTCTCTTACCATGGTGTTTTGAACCATTTGCTATACGTCTGAAAGCTGGACCATGAATAAGGAAAGCAGGAGAATTGATGCCTTTGAGCTCTGGTGCTGGAGAAGAGCACAGAGTATCCCATGGACTATCAAAAGAACAAAAGATATGACTTGGATGAAGTGTAGCCAGAATGCTGTTGGAAGCAAAGGCAAAAAAGGCGCTTCACCTCACAAACTTTGGGCATACTGTTAAGAGATATTATTCCTTGGAAAAGGATATCATGCTTGGAAAGGTGGAGGGTAGGCAAAAGAGTTCAGTAAGACCCTGAAAGAGATGGATTGACAGAGTGACTGCAGCACAGTGACTCTCAAGTATGTCAGAGAATATGAGGAAGGCACAGGATAGGACAAGGTTCTGATCTGTTATTTATAGTATCACTATGAGTTGTCCTCATCTTGACAGCACCTAACAACAACAACATTTTACTGTGTAACCTTTCACTGGGAAAATAAAGTTTGGTTTACAAAATGAAAAATGGCAAAGAACCACAGCTGATAAAATATCTCATTTCTGAAATTGTAGAAGCTAATTGTGGTAGTATGGGTTTATTGTTCAAAATAGCCTTCCTAGCCACCAACACTGAATTTTACCACACAGCTGAGTGGAAACATGCAATCAGATATATATAAACAACTAGCGATGAAATTGGTCGATTTTGCCATGCCACCAGTTTTAAATCGAGCAACTTTAGCAGGAAAGAGGGGAATCTCACTACAGGCAAGGAAGAAGCAGTAGCGAATGCAGCATGTGTCCTTGGGTCAGGAGATTCCTGCAAGTCCAGGGAATACAAGAGAGTACCTACCAGGTACCTCAGCAGAATCAGGGGCCTTCTGTTAAATTTGCTGGAATACTTTAGGGGAGATGCTGTAATTGATAGGATAAATTGAAGTCTCAAGTTGCAACATTAAAAGATGATATGGGAGAATAATGAATGATCCATGAAACATCAAAAGAAGACAGAAGGAGTACACTGAGTCACTGAGACAGTGTATCAAAAAGAATTGGCAGACACAGATGATTTAAGGAAATAACATATGATCAAGAGCCAATGGTGATGAAGGAGGACATCAAGCTGTTTTGAAGGAATTTGAAAAAAAAAATAATGTCCCAGGTACTGATGGAATACCAACTGACATATTTCAACAAACAGATGCAGCCATGGATGTGCTTACCAGGCTGTTATCAGAAATCTGGAAGACAGCACCTGCCAATTGAATGAAAGAGATTCATATTTATTCTCATTCCCCCCCCCAAAAAAAGGTGATCCAACAGATTGTGGAAACTATCAAGCAATATTACTCATATCACATGCAAGCAAAATCCTGCTGAAGACTATCCAAAAACAACTGAAAAATATATCAATAAAGAATTACCAGAAATACAAGCTGAGTTTAGAAGAGGCCATGGCACTAGCGACAAGGCTGCCAATGTCAGATGCATCTTGGCTGAATGCAAAGAGTACCAGAGGAATGTCTGTGTTTTATTGACTATGCAAAGGCTTTTGACTGTGAGGATCACAATAAATTGTGGCTAACCTCGAGAAGAATGAGAATCCCAGAATACTTGTCAGTTCTTTTGTGAAACCTATACTTTGACCAGGAAGCAGTCATCAGAACAGAGTAAGGAAGCATTGCATGATTCAAAAATTAAGAAAAGAAATTAATCAGGGATGAGTCCTTTCCTTTCTCCAAGCCTTTTCAATCTATAAGTGGAACAGATAATTTGAGAGGCTGGACTTTACGAGGAAGAATGGAGATATCAAGATTAGAGGAAGACTTAGCAACAACCTGTGTTATGCAAGATGATACAACTTTACTTGCCAAAACTGAGGAAGATCTGAAACATTTGCTGCGGAAGGTCAAAGGATGCAGTCTTCAATATGAACTGCAGCTCAACATCAAGAAAACTAGGGGGCAAACAGCCAGTAAAAGATATTCTGGGGGAAGAACTATGGCATAGAAGGAAGAGGCCTTGGTCTGACTCTTTAAATAAAAACCAGAACAGGAACAAGGATGCTTGGAAGCACCTGTACCACCTGTGCACAGGCAAAGAAGATCATAATGGTAGGGGAGTAGAGGCCATGAAGTCAACAGAGATCAGGCCACACCAAGTCATTCTGTACACTGGATTCACATTAAAGCTGCAAATAAATGGACATTGTTGAAAAGCTTTCATCAATAGAGCAATTTACCTAGAGTTTCTCTCAGAAAGAAATCTGATGTAGAACTAAATTGGGTTTGAAAAGAAAGAAAGCAAAACTGAGGCAGGAACTTAGGTGGCTAAAGAAAGTCGCCAGAGATGCTGGAGGCTAGGAGCAGCAAAGTGGGCATGGCAAGGACAGATTCCAGTGTTATCTAAGAAGGTAATCTATAGACCTTAGTGGTCAACTGAATGTAGACACTAAAAGAGAGAATCTCAATAACCACCAAGCTTTTAGCTAGGAGAATAGGATTGATGTCAGCATTGTTACTCAAGGGAAGGAAGAACAAGCTTGAAGTAAAGAGAATGCAGAAAGGAAACTAAGCTCTGAGCTTGCAGAATTGGTAATTGTGGTTATCCAGATGATGTCTAAGTAGGTTATTGGCTATATCACTGGTCTGAATTTTGTATACATCAATTTATGTGTATATGCATCTAGAGATCCTGTTTGAATGTAATTGTGTATAGATAAGACTTAGTAAAAGTATACAAAGTGCTTACTATAGACCAGGCAATGTGCTAGGCAATGGGCAGAAGTATACAAGAAGCCTGTTAGGGACAGATGAGGGGTGTTGCTGTGGAGTGACCCCTATGAACAATAGCTCTGAACCTGCCCTATCCTGAGCAAATCCCAGTCTCTGACACACTTACCCCCATTATCACAGTCACTGTGTCAATCCATCTCACCTAGGGTCTTCTTCTCCTGGACTGAGCCTCCACCCTTCTAAGCATGATGTCCTTCTCCAAGGACTGGTCCCTCTAGTAGCTTAATAGGAAGGAACTACATTCCCAGACCAAAAGTTAATTATTCAAATCTACCAGCTGCTCTGCAGGTGAGAGATGGGCAATCTAAAAACCCACTGGATGTTTAGCTATGGGTTGGTTCTGACTCAATGGTATACAATAAGATGTTGAGTTATGTGTAATCCATACCAAAGGCCTTTTATTTCATTAGTAAATATGAGAGTATTGGTAGACAAATGAAATAGTATATACATAAGTGGTTTTAACTAAAGCAGCACAAGGTGCTATGGAAGCGTAGAAGTGGAGAATCAAACCCAGAATAGGGGTAGGAGGTGACTTTCTGGGGAGTAGGGGGAGAGGAATGTACAAAGGATGATTTTGGAGAAAGTACCACATAAGCTTAGACCAGAAAGATAAAATTATCAAGGGAAAACAAGGAATATGCTTAGTTCCAGTAAGCCCACAGCCATTAGAACAGTAGGTAAGGGGAAACATGGGATTAGAGGTGGGGCAGGTCCTTAAATTCTTGCAAGGTCACTAAAAAGTTTAAACTTAAACCTTCTGGCAATGAAGGTTACTGAAAATTTAAGTAAGGGAGTGAAATGATACAGTTTGCCTTTTAAAAGATCACTATGACTGCAGCAGGAGAATGGATTAAAGTAAAAAAAAAAAACAACAACCAAAAAAACCCACCCAAACTCTGGAGTCCAGGAGAAGTTAGGAAGCTCCCAGAGAGTAGAAAGAGATTACAAAATTGTGTCCATGTTCCTGGTCCAGGCAACTGGGCTAATATACCAGGGATGTAACACCTCCACAGAGGGAAAGAAACAAGTTAAACAAGAGTGGCAAGATCAGAACCCTGGGGAAAATCCACAATGTGAGGATGGGGAAGGGCACAGGAGGTTAATAATCAGGTCACAGAAGCAGCAACATTCCAAGAAGGAACTAATAAAAAGTATTATACACCAAATGAGTCAAAAGAAGTAATAATGGATAGCTCTCTGCTGCACTTGACAGCTGGGTTTAGTTACTTTCCATGAAATGATGAGGACAAAAGGCCTTATGACTGAGGTTTAAGTAGTTATTCATTATATGTATCTTTCTGAGGAAGCTTGGGGGAAAAAATAGGTCAAGAAGCTAGAAAGCAATAGTAGGTTGAGAAAGATTACTTTAGGTACATTACACAACAAACAAGGAGTTCTTGATTAATGGAAATGGTATACCTTTTCTAATAGGGAAGGGGCTCTCGGGCATGATGTGAAGACTGATATGCTATTAGAGGTACAAACTAAATTATTCAAAAATGGCTAGAATAGGGAACTGCCAGAAGCTCAAGCAGAATTTAGAAGACGTCATAGCCCCAGGGATATCATTGCTAATATCAGATGGATCCTGAGTGAAATTATAGAATATCAGAAAAGTGTCTATTTATGCTTTATTGAGTACGCAAAGGCATTTGACTATGTGGCTAATAACATGTTATGAGTAACACTGAGAAGAACGGGAATCCCAGAGCAACTGGTTGTGCTCATGCGAAACCTATGAAGAGGCTGTTGTGGAAATAGAGAAGGGGAATACTACATGGTTGAAAATTAAGAATGGAGTGTGTCAGGGCTGAATTCTGTCTCCATACCTATTTAATCTGTATGCTAAGCAAATTATTTGAGAATGTGGACTCTATAAAGAGGAATGTGGCATCAAGATCGGAGGAAGATTCATCAATAACCTGTGTTATGCAGATTACACAACATTGTTTGCTGAAAGTGAGGAGGACTTGAGGCAAAAGATCAAAGAATACAGCCTTCAATATAGACTAATCTTGATATGTCAAGAAAAGAAAAAATCTTACTACTGAACCTATAGGCAACATCATGATAGATAAAGATTGAAACTGTCAACAACTTCACCTTACTTGGATCCACAATTAACACTGTTGGTACCAGCAGTCAGGAAATCAGAAGATATAATGTACTGTGTAAGCCTGCAATCAGGAACCTCTCCAAATTATTAAGGAGTTATGATATCAAGTTTGAGGACTAAGGGGTTTCTGATTCAGGCCATGGTCTTTCTGAACACTTGCTATGCATGTGAGAGCTGGACAATGAATAAAGATGACAGAACAATAATTGATGTCTTTGAACTGTGCTGTTGGAGAAGAGTACTGAACATCCTATGGACTACCAAAAGAACAAACAAATATGTCTTGGAGAAAGTGCAATCAGAGTGCTTTTCGGAGACAAAGATGATAGAGTTTCACCTTCCATACTTCAGACATGCTGTTAGGATGTATTCTTGGAAAAGGACATGATGCTTGGAAAGATACAAGGTTGGCAAAGGAGAGGATGACCCTGGACCAGGTGGATTGATAAGGTGACTGCCACAATGTGTCATTAAGTGTGAGGATGGCACACAATAGACAAGATTCAGATCTGTTGTTAATAGGATCACTATGCGTCATACTCAATTGGATGGCATCTAACAGCAACAACCAGAATCTATAGCAAGAGATAAAACATGGCCAATCAAGACAAAGTCAGGAGCCCATTTCACTACAGAATCAATTGTTCTGTTTTTTAAGTTCACACTGAAACGTAAGAAAACCAAAATAGTTTGCCTGCATTCAGGGCTATCTCAATTACAGATCTGATATTCTAAACAGTAATGACCAACAGATCATAGAAATTGTTTAAACCCATAGCAATTTCTTTTTTTTTTCCTATAATTATATTTTATTAATTTTCATAAACATTTACAGAGATTTTGGGCTTCCACTCATTCATTGTTGCACTATTCTCTCTACCCTCCTCCCAGTTTGTTCTTGTCCAAACCCATAGCAATTTCTTATCGATAACAGGGATGTGTTCTATCTCCATACCTTTTCAATCTATTTGCAGAATAAATCATCCAGGAGCCTGGGCTCTATGAGGAGGAATGTGGCATTAGAATTGGAGGAAGATTCATCAACAACTTGAGTTATGCAGATAATACCACCTTGTTTGCTGAAACTGAGACCTGAAGCACTTGCTGCAGAAAGTCAAGGACTGCAGTCATCAATATGGATTGAAACTCAACATCAAGAAAACAAAGATTGTCACCACTGAGCCGACTGGGATTGGCAGCATCATGATAAATGGTGAAGAGATTGATATTGTTAAAAGCTTTAGTTTGCTTGGCTCCACAATCAACACTCTTGGTACCAGCAGCCAGGAAATCAAAAGACGAATTGCACTGGAAAAGTCTACTGTCTGGGAATCTCCAGGGAACTGAAGAGCAACAGTGTCAGTGTGGAACTAAGGTGCACCTGATCCAGGCCATGGTCTTCGCAATTACGTGCTATACATCAGAAAGCCTGACAATGACTAGGTATAATAGAAAGATAATTGATGCCTTTGAGCTGTGGTATTGGAGAAGACAGTATTGAATATGCCATGGACTGTTAAGAGAACAAACAGGTTCATCCTAGAGAGGGTGAAACCAGGAGCTCCATCTGACATATTTTGGGCATGAAGCAAGGAGGGACCAGTCCTTGGCGAATAAAGATGACTTACTAAATATGACTTATTATTAATAAAGATGGCAGGATAATTGATGTCTTTGAGCTGTGGTACTGGAGAAGAGTACTGAACATCTATGGACTGCTAAAAGAACAAACAAATATGTAGTGGAGAAAGTACAACCAGAGTGCTCTTTTGGAGGCAAGGATGATAAAGTTTCACCTCACATACTTCAAGCATGTTGCTAGGAGGGAGAGGACATTATGTTTGGGAGAGTGGAGGGACAGCACAAGAGAGGAAGACCCTGCAAGAGATGGACAGAAACACTAAGGATGGCTCAGGATAGAGCAAGGTTCGGAGATGCTGTACATAAGGTCGCTATGAGTCGTAGGTGACATGAGGGCACATAACAACAACAACATTGATATATGACTGACTGCAGCCTTTTAAAACATGTTCCCGCACACTTTTAAATTGACGACCGTGCTTAGAAACACATTTTGCTGTCATTTTCGGCAAGGTGTTAAAAATTAAGTACATCATGTCTGTTCTGTAATTATCAGGTCTGTAGGTGGCGCAATCAGCTTTCTCTAGACCAACATGCAGGGAACTCTGAAGGCCTGGTCTGGAGGGTGCCGTGATGCTAATGCTAATACAGCTCCTCTCTGGTGGTTTAAATGCACCAACCATCCAGTAGAGAAAGAGGAGTAATCTCCTCCTGTGAGTTTTACTGCCTCTGAAGACCCACTGGAAGGTCAGCTATGAATCAGTTCCAACGTAAGGGCAATTACTGAGAGAGACTAACTTAAAGGTTGAAATTCACTCAGAGATATCATGAAAAGAAAGCCTGGTAATCCACTCCATTAAAGTGGTCTTATTGTCATCCCAACTCAAAGAGATACAGCATAGAACAGCTCCATAGAATTTTCTCAAATGTGAAAGAAGACTTGGTGGAGTAGTATGTTGTTCCAGTGTGTACGGTTTGAATCTATCCTAGTCCCTCTGGGGAAGAAAGATAAACAGTCTTCTCTCATAATGACTTAAAGTCTTAGAACTCAATGAAGGACATTGTAAGTTAGAAACAATTCCAGGGCAGTAGGTTTTAGTGTTTGGGTTTTTTCTTTTTAAATATTGGTTGTAATCTATAACATACAGGGCCACCATGAGTTAGAGTGGACAGAAAGACAACAGGTTATGGGTTTTAGGAGTTGGTTCCGACTCAGGTGCAATTAGAGAGTTTTAGTTTCTTTGGCTTGTTTAAGGTAAAGACAGGTGGCTGGGTGGTTCAGTGCGGTAAGCTCAGGGCTGCAAGAACAAAACAGCCGTTCAGGCAAAAAAAGACATGGCATTTTGCTTCTGGAAAGATTCACACTCTTGGAAACCTTGTAAGGCAGTTCTCCTCTTGTTCTCTATGATGGCTGTAAGTCTGCATTAGAAAAGAACCTAAACTCCAGGGGGTTAGAATAGAAAACCCTTTAATATTGGTGTTTACTATTTCAATTATATTCATTTTTAGGTTTTTCCTGAAAGGGAGGTGAATTTTCTATATAAAGGAGTTGTAATACCCACCCTACAAAATGAAAGCTTAAAGATATTAAATGAGAATTGGTATTATGGAAAATAAATTAACTGCCTACCTATCATTTAACTTAAAACCTATATTAAAAGGTGTTGGTGTAAATACAGTTTACAAGTAGGTGTCGTATGGAGTTGAGAACTAGCAGCGACATCCACTCCAAGGAATGAACAACTCATGATCAAGTAGTCCCCTATGTGATAATTTTTAGGAGGAAACTCTGGAGACTGACTCTCAGCAAACTCCAGATCCCCGTGTCCTTCTCTTGCAAGAAAATAAAGTTCCTTAAGGCTGGGGAGACCCCAGAAGAAAAGTGGTGGGACCGTGCTGTGTAAAATTGTCTTCAGCTCCTCTGCTTGTTTCTCAGTAAGAAACATCCTCCTAGGGGTGTTGCTAATCCTGCCCACCGGGGTTGCACACACCCCACAGAGTGTGTAAAAGGAGGACTGGCTGCGCTGCAGCCACTGGACTGGAAGAAGGGAGAGCATTAGTAAAATGACGAAGACGATATTTTTAGAGTCACCTGAACCTGAGAAGCAGCATATTTTACTGTGGACAAGTGCGTCTGGCTGCTCAAGGTGGTAGACCCTCTTCACCGGGATGGCCTCCTGGTTGGACGCGGCAGTGACATCTCCATACCGTCCACTGGCAGGCCGGCGCAGATTCAGGTGGGGCACGGAGTCAGGGGCCACGGACCTCCCCAAAAAAGCAGGAGGGTGACACTACGCGGCCACAGCAGCCCGGGCTCCCGGATCCCGTGAGGCCCGCCCCCAGCCCGACCCTCCGCATCTCGCACCTCCCTCGAGGCCCGCGCCCCCGCCCCGCGGCACGGAGCGGCCAATCACAGGGCTGCGCACGTGACGAGCGCTGCCTGCGATGACCTCATCCCTGGTGTGGGATGACGTCAAATTCAAGATGGATGGAATCACAGCGGCAGCGGCGGTTGCGGCGCGCGCGAGCCGAGTGTGAGCGGAAGGGGACCTTGAGTCTACCTCAGGACTGGTGAGCGGTGAGTACCTGTCATGCCCCTCGTTCTGTGGGAACTGCGGGGTCCCGTAGTAGGCTACAGCCTCCCCGCAAAACGCGGCCTTTCCTGACGTAACTCTGAGGTGATTTCTCTCCTCTTTTTACTCTCCACTAGCGGGCTGCGGTCTCTGGGCGCTTCTGCGCCTGCGCCAGGCCCTGGCACTCACCGAGCATGCCCTGGGCTCCCACGTAGCCGATTGTGCTTTCACACAGCGCATGCTCTGTGCCAGTACTTGGCCTCGCCCACGTTTTGCGCACGCTCGGTTCCCTCACTGGGCTCCTCTCTTACCCAGGCAGGTTGTGGTTGAAACGCGGTCCGGTGAAGGGCGAGTGCTCGCTCTCGGGGTCTGTGGAGAGTTCTGCTAGTGTGTGCCGAGGCCGCAAGGTTGTGTGCGGGAGAGCGTGCCCCAAAGCACGGGTCGCAAGAGGCGGTAGCAGGGGCCTTTGCTGCTGTCACCGATCTCGTGAACAGACCTTGTCTTGTGCTTTGGCCCACCTGGTTTCCAGCCCAGCTTTCTCTAGACCTGCCGGCTAGAGGCCGACGCATGTCAGGCCATTGGGGAGTTGACTTTCCCCGCTCCTGACCCGCCTGTCCAGCCCCTTCGCCAGGCGTCTAGATGTTGAAGCATGTTTCTTTCCACTCAGAAGATTTTATGACTTTGATTTTTCTCTTCTCACCACAGAGCATGGTCCCTTCATGAGCTGAAAGCTTTCGTGCTGGCCTGTAAATGTTTTCCCCCCTACACACACCCCAAACCTCCTTGCAGCTGGAGGGAGGGTCAAGGCCCAACCCTTGCACCTGTTAGGGAGATGCGTGCCCAAAGACTTGTAATGGAGCCCTTCCTAGTCTTGTAGTGGATTTCCTCATCACCTAGACTTCATTTCTTGAAAACAAGTGCAGCAGCCCATCCACGAAAGACCATACATTGAATTTTGGTGGTGGTGGGGGGGTGTATGGTTCTGGAGAAGGCACGCGTGTAGAGCACTGGGAGGGGAAGCTCGTTTTGGAGGCAGGTACACCAAAGTGATTGCCTAACAACGAGAAATAAGGGATAAAATTCATCAGACCACACAGGCTAGGAAGCTGGCTGGGGGTTTTTTCAGTACCACCACTTTTGACCCTACAGTATAGTCCAGTGATTTGTTAATAATCGTGCATCAACTTCTACATACTTTGCTTACAAAGCTAACATAATATTGATAAATTCTTTTAGAAAGGTTTTTCATTGAAAATTTTCCCAAAATATTGCCAGTGGTGTTTCCTTCCACTGTAATGATTTAAGCTTACATTTGTCTTTGCTAGATGCCTTCTGGTTGACTCAGACTCATAGCAACTGTACATACAATAGAATGAAACGTTGCCGAATCCAGAGGCATTCTCACAGTCCCTGTGGTGCTTACTATTGTTGAACCCACCATGTTCATCTTTTGGCTGACCCTCTGCCTTACCAAGCGTGACAGGGACTGGCCCTGCTAATACCAAGTATGGTGAGACACAATCTCACTAGTCTCCCTTCCTACGAGCCTTCTAAAACACCTATGTTTGCTCTTTTGGCAGTCCATGATAGTATTCTTCACTAACATAATTCAAAGATACCAGTTAATTCTTCTTTAGTCTTACACATTGTTCAGATTTCATGTGTATGAGAAGTGATTTGCAATACCATGACTTGGGTTAAGAGCACCTTAGTCCTCAGCATGATTATTCCTTGGCACTTTGAAGAGGAATTTAACCCAAACAAAAAAAAAATCTTGCTACCATCAAGTTAATTATGTTTTATAGCAACCTTTCATCAAGTGTCCAAAATGATCTATCTTTAAAGGAGAAGACTGCTTATCTTTCTCCTTCAGAATGCCTAGAGATTTGAACCACTGACCTTTCTTTTAGCACCCCAACAAATAATGTACTACATCTTTAGGCCTTCTTAAAGAAAAGTTAAATTGTCCTTATATATTAATAATGTTATTGTGTATCTTCAAGTCATAACCTACCCATAGCTGAACCTCCAGTGGATTTAAAGAGGCAGTTTATTGCTCATCTTTCTATCATGGAGTCACTGGTGGATTCGAACTGCATGTCTTTGTGTTGGCAGTGCAATTTCTTACCACTAAGCCACACCATAAATTAATAGTAAGTAGATGGAAATTTAAAATACAATTTTTTGTTTAATTTATATATATATATGTGTGTGTGTGTGTGTGTGTGTGTGTGTGTGTGTTTCGTTCAAGGACCGTAGTGCAGAGTGGGTTAGATGTTAACTAGCCAAAAGATCATCGGTTTGAATATACAAGCCGCACTAAAATGTGGCAATTGCCACCTAACACTTACAGGCTCAGAAATGCAGTGTAAGGTCACTGTTGAGTTTGAGTTTGAATTTGTTGATGCTTCATTCTGTGGAAATAAAATTTGAAAGAACAGCCTGCCCTTGCTTTCAAGACACTTGCAGTATTATCTAATTGGGAATATTACCTTTGGAAACTGACTAGGAAAAATGAAAAATAACTGAGGAAGGTTTACATCATTGAGGCAGGTTTCTGAAGGATAAGGAGATCATTGAAGAGGCAATTTTTTTATTGGTACTCAAACCTGTGAAGATGGAACAGAGTCTGGAACTATTTGGGGGCTAGAATTGATAGCTCCTGGTGATTGGGAGCACTGGGGACGTAATCCATAGAAGTTGTACTGCTAACCCAAAGGAGGCGCCTCTCTGGTGATTCAAATCCCCCAGTGGCTCCACAGGAGAACTATGGGCAATTTCTTTCTATGAAATTTACAGCCTTCCAAAAACTCACTCGAGGGTCAGCTAGGAATTGGTTCTGACTCCATGGCAATGCATTTGAGTTTGAGTGGATTAATAGTTCATGGTAATTGGATATAAATGAAACAGAAATTTCTAGTTTAGGCCACCAGGTGGTTAGCACACTAAACTAAATAGAGAATGTGTAAAGGTAAGCAGGTGTGGAGTTGGGAGGTGAAAATATGGAATGTAAGTACCACACAGCACCTGCGAGTTTTTAGTACTTGACACATACTTCGTAGGTACATGAAGTCTTAAAGATGCAGATTTGAAAGCCAGCATCCCAAATAGTGTTAGAACCTTGAGATTTCATGGGGAGTGTGAAGAACATAGCCTTGTATTGTGCTCTGTTTTGGATCCAGGGAATAAAGAAAAGCAAGTCAGGGTCTTTAAACTTTGCTATTTATCCCCCTGTTCAGTAGATACCTACTAGGCTTTGTGTGAAACACTAAATACATATATAAGAAAACAAGTTTATACTTGGAGAGTCTCCTCAGAAATAGATGTAAAAGTAGATCAGTCAAAATAGTTGTGATTTTAATTGCAGAAAGTATGGTGATAGTTAAAATGGCTGGGCATGGAGGACAAATTACAGAACTATTGGCAGATAAGGTAGCATTTAAGCAAGATATTTACATTAGACATCAAGCCAAGAGAAGAGGTTAAAAAAGATCTGTCACGAGGTGGAAACTGGGTTTGCAAATTTGTAGGGTAGGTGGTAGGGAGTGTCCAATAAGGGTGGAAAGATGAATTGCAGCCAGAATGTGAACAAGTTGGTCATGCTAGTCTGTGTTGTTGAATTTCATCTAGGAAGTAAGAGAAAAATCAGTGCAGTATTTTAAAAGAGCAGTGATATGCTTTGTTTTAGGAAAAGTAAAGGAATGATTTCTGCTCCTTTATGTCTAATTAACACCCGTGGTAGCAGCAGTCAGGAAATAAGGAGACATATTACACTGGGAAAATCTGCACTTAGGGACCACTCCAAAATATTGAGGAGGAATGATGTCAGTTTGAGGACGAAGGTGCATCTGATTCAGACCATAATCTTTCCGATTATTTGCTATACATATGAGAGCTGGACAGTGAATAAGGATGACAGGAAAAGAATGGAAGTCTTAGAGCTGTGATGTTGGAGAAGAGCACTCAACATCTCATGGACACACAAGAGAACCAAGAGAGGGTGCAGCCTGAGTGCTCTTTGGAGGCAAGAGTGATGAGGCTTCACCTCACATACTTTGGACATGTTGCTAGGAGGTGTTCCTTGGAGAAGGACATGATGTTGGGAATGGTGAAGCGTTGGCAAAGGAGAAGACCCTCAACAAGGTGGATTGCCATAGTGACTGCTGCAATGGGCTCTTGTGTGTCAGGGATTATGAGGATGGTGCAGGATAAAACAGGGTTCAGCTCTTTTGTTCATGGGGTCGCTATGAGTCTACTTGACAGCACCTAACAACAGCAATGCCTAATTGTAGTGTTGGCAAAAGAGAACAACAAGCATTTATTATTGTGAGAGATACCATGTTACAGTTTGTTAAGGGTGCCAAGAGATAATAGATTCTCAGTTTTAAGGAGCTTGCAGTCTTGTTAGAGAATATATGTATAAGCAATATAAGGCAGTGAATAATTGCTAGTAGGTGCAGGCTTTGTTGTAATCAAGGAGTTGAAAGGCCTTTTCACACTTTAAAATGAAGTGGTCAAGAAAGACTTCATGGAGTAGCTTAGAAAGATGATTCATGTTCAGATGAGTGGCATCTTGGAAGGGATTTAGATGAAAATTTAGGCCATTCTTGACTGAATATTAGAATACCAGAAAGCAAGCCATGCAAGTTGTGTAAGAGAGACAAACTGAAGCAGAGAGTTATCACGAGGTTGGTTTTTCATTTGTGTTTCAGCTTAAATGTCAGGAGGAGACATTTTCTGTCTGTTTTCTCAAAGCCTCCAGTTACTCTACCAGCTATAATAACCTACTTCTTTCCAACATAGCACTGACCACAATCTGAAAGTATTTGTTTCCTTGTTCATCATTTGACATCTGTCACCATAAAGTAGGGACATGACTTGTGTTTTAGATTAAATCTCTATCACCATACTTTTCACATAATAGGAATTTAATTGAAAGGATAAATTAATAATAAGTCTGCAGATGAATGATGCAAGCTTTGTGGCAGGAAAATATTAGTCTTTTGATTGCTAAGAACATTAACTGTTGGTCAACTTGAATAGAAAAAAAAGGAATGTATTGAAGTTGCTCTTGAGATTTAATAAATAAATAAGTGAATGAATGAATGAGCCAGAAAAGACAAAGTCACAGCTACTTTAGGACTCTCTGTAGCAGACAGGCTTCATATACAAAACACTCCTAAAATAATGAGCTCCTCTGTTCTATTGCCTCTTTATTCTTCTCCGTATTCAGACACAGAAGGTGGCTAATTGACTTGACTCTGCTGCATTGCTACTCCTGAGCTAAGGGAGGGCAACACATCAGGCTACTCTGAGGGCCAGGATGGTTCTCCCAAAGAACAGTCGAGGGAAGGAGAATGCACAAAAGGTACAATGAGTGCTAGCTGAGCCAAACCAGAAAACAGTGTGGTCTCTGGGCAACAAGGGCTGCTCTGTTAAGTGCAAATTAAATGTTATAGTAAAGTAATTCAGCTAGATATGGCAGATAACACACTTTGAGCCATGTTCAGACCTCCTCTAGAGGGTAAAAATGTAATGCAAAGGAATACAAGGCAGAATGTTGTTACTCTTGAAGGATTGGATAAACAGCAGTTTTGAAAACTAAGATAGTTTGGAACATTTCTGAATGTTAACGTAATGAGATACGATGAGATTGAAACTCTTTGCCAGCTTAAATCTTGTTATCATCTAATAGAAAAATGAAATAAAATTAGGGATAAAGGAAGAGATGAGATCTTATGGATGAACTCTGTATGTTGTTTATAGCCCAAAGTTAGTCAACAGTAGATACTTTGATTGCTTTTTTTTTGTTTTGTTTTTTCTTTTGCTAAACCAGGCAGCATTTGCCTTGCATTGCCCATGAGTTCTTATTTTTGGTCAGAATCGTTGTTGTTGTTGTTGTTAGGTGCTGTTCAGTCAAGTACAACTCATAGCGACCCTTTGAACAACAGATCTGAGCCTTGTCCTGTCCCTTACCATCCTGACACATTTAAGTCCTTTGTGGCTAGCATCATGATTATGACTATAGAAGCAATGCTTAGCATTACAATCGGTCATGTGGCCTTATTTCACTTTTAATGTTGTAAAAGCCAAGACATGTTTCCCTATAAAACTGGGGTAGTGTTTTGTGGGCTAGTCTTAGAGCAAGTTTAATTCTTTATGTAGCTTAGCTGTGAAACCTAGACTGTGTTTCCAAATTTGAAAGTAGATGAGGTTTATAAGCCATTTTTCATCTCCCTTTCTCATTTGCTGCTCTTGAGCGTTGTTACTTGTTGTCATGTCAGCTCCCTCTCATGACTGTGTATCAGAAAGGAAAGCATTGCCCAATCCTTCCACATTTTTATGATCATTGGTATGTTTAAACCCTTTTTTTGTGGCTATTATGTCAGTGTGTTGCATTGCAGCTTTCCCATTTCCCCTTGACCCTCCTATTTTACCATCCCTGATACGCTTTAATAGTGATTGGCCTTTCTTGATAACTTCTCCAGAGTAATCAACACAGAGTATCACCATATTCACTACTAAGGAACATTCTGGTTGGGTTTTTTTTTCAAAGATTAATGTGTTCATTCATCTGCAGTACATTGACACTTTTTTGCCAGAGTATCATTCAAATCCGTGAGTTCTCTTGTTCATTGTCCAGTTATATATATATATACACACACACACACACATATAAGTATATATACGTATCTATACATATATAAATATATGTTGTTAGGTGCTTTCAAGTCATTTCCAACATTTAGGAACCTATATACACTTGAAGAAAATGCTGGCTAGTCATGCGACATCTTTGGCTCCATCTTCATAATATCTGCAGTGCGTAATCCATTGGTTGACTTAGTCAGGCCATCTCTGATGGTATTCCTCTTTTCCCCTGATCCTCTACTTTACCAAGTATGATGTCACTCTTTACTGTCCAGGGACTGGTCACAAGTGATAGCGTGTCCAAAGTAAAAGAAATGAAATTTCTCCAACCTTGTTACTCAAGAATGTTCTGACTGTACTTTCCAAGGGAGATGTGTTCAGTCTTCTGACAGCTTATGCTATATTCTATATTCTTTGCTAGCACCATAATTCAAAAACAATCCTTTGGCTTTCCTTATTCAGTGTCCTCAGAACAGAGCAAGATAATACTGCATGGTTCGGAATTAGGAAAGGAGTGTGTCAGGCATGTATTCTGTCACCATACCTTTTCAGTCTATATGCAGAACAGATCATTGGGGAAGCTGGATTTTATGAGAAGGAATGAGGCATCAGGATTGAAGGAAGACTCATCAACAACCTACATTATACAGATAACACAGCCCTGCTTGCTGAAACTGAGGAGGACCTGAAGCACTTGGCTGCAGAAGATCAAGAACTGTAGTCTTCAATGTGGATTGAAGCTCATCATCAAGAAGACAAAGATTTTCATGACTGGGCCAATTGGCAGCACCGTGATAGATGGAGAAGAGATTCAGGTTGTTAACGATTACAGCTTCCTCGGTTCCACAGAAAACTGGACAATAAAACGAATCAGTGCCTTCAGGTTGTGGTGCTGGAAAAGAGTCTTAAACATACTATGGACTGCCATGAAAACAAATAGGTCTGTTTTGGAGAGGATGAAACTAAGTTTCTCCTTGGATGCTAGATTTTGAAGCTCCATCTCACATACTTTCGGCATGTTGCCAGGAAGGAGAAGGCCATGATGCTCTCAGAAGGGTGGAGGGACGTCACAGGAGAGGAAGAGTCCAGATGAGATGGATTGATAAAGTAACTGGGGGTTTGTGTGTCAGAATCAGTGAGACTGGCTCAGGACAGGGCAGGCTTTAGAACTCCTGTACATATGTATGCTCTGTACTGTACGATATTTCAGTGTCCAGCTTTTCAATGCATGTGTTGTTCCTATTGTTGATGCTGTGAAGTCAAGTGTGACTCATAGTGACACTGTGGACAACAGATCTTAACCTTGTCCCATCCTCTGCCATCTTCATCTCTGACACACTTAAGCCCATGATTGTAGTCACTTTGTCAATCCAACTTGTTGAAGACCTTTCTAAGCATGATGTGCCTATCCAAAGAAAAGCCTTTCCTAGTAAAATGTGAGATGAAATTAGTCATCCTTACCTCCAAGGATCATTCTGGCTGCACTTTCTGCAAAACATATTTGTTATTTTGGCAGTCCGTGGGATATTTGGTAGTCTTCTCTAATACCAAAAGGCATCATTTCTTCTTCTGTCTCCTTAATCATTGTCCAGCTCTCAGATGTATGACCTGAATCAGGCGCAGTGTAGTTTACAAACTGATGTCAGTGCTGCTCAGTAATTTGGAGAGTTCGCCAACAACAGATTTTTCCAGTACAGTGCAACTTATCTGATTGCTAGTACCAAGTGTCTTGATTGTGGATTCAAGTAAGATGAAATCATTTACAGTTTAATCTTTTCTTCATCTCTCATTATGTTGCCTATTGGCCAGTGGTAAATATTTTTGTTTTCTTAATGAGACTAAAGTGTGTCTTTGCGATTACTTCAGTGAGTAAGGATGATAGAAGAAATATCAATGTCTTTGAGTTATGGTGTTGGAGAAGAGTATTGATCATACCATGAACTGCCAAAAGAACAAAAAGGGTCTGTCCTAGAAAGGTAAAGCCATGCTGTTTGTTGGAGGCAAGGATTTTGGAGCCCCACCTCACATACTTTGGGTATTTTACCAGGAGAGACCAGTCCTTGGAGAAGGACCTCATGCTTGGAAGAGTGGAGGGACAGTTTTAAGAGAGGAAGAACCTGCATGAGATGGATTGATACAGTACGGCAGGTGTCAGACCTGTTATACATAGGGTCACTATGACTCACAGTCATATAACAACAATAATGCATTGAAGACTGTAGTCTTTGAATACATTTGAAGTGATTTAATAGTACTGTGGGTTGAGTCAAACACACCTCTGTCTTCAGGTTTTTGCTTTTTAACACCTTTTTTTTAAAGTATGATTTCCATTTTCTTTTCAGATGAGTGTTTTCTTCAGCCTTTAAGGAATCAGATCCTTACATGGGTTTTTTGTGAAGGTCATAGGGCAGTACCTGCAAGTCTAAATCTGGGTGGAGGTGTTTTGTCCTTCTTGAGGTCACAGAATGGTTCCTCACCACCCTCCTGTGAGGCACAACTTACACAGTAGTGCACATTCACATAGAGGCTTGGAAGCACATAGGTGTTGAAGGCACTTGCTTCAGAAATGTCCCTGAAAGTAGCTGCCTCTACTATACTTAAAATTAAGAACATCTTAATTGCCTTGTCTGTGGACATGCAGCAGGCACAGCTTGTGTAGCAAATAGGCAGCACGTAGCCCTGGCCCTTTTTTGCACGACTATTCTTTCTACTTTTCCTTGTCATCTTGGAAGCAAGGACCCAAGATAGTTCTTTTAACACTTTTAAAAAAGAAGTCTTGTAAAACCTATTTGCCCAGTGTAATACCTTGTTTGATTTCTTAACTGCTGCTTCCATGGATATTGATTGTAGTAAAATTAAATTCTTTCTCCCTTTGTTGTAATGTTTATTTTTCTAATTATGAAGATTTTTGTTTTCTTTATGTTAAGGAATAATCCATAGTGAAGGTTATAGTCTTGATCACCTTCAGTAAATGCTTTAAGTTTTCTTCACTTTGAGCAAGCAAGGACATGTCACAGACTTTAATTAATCTTCCTCTGTTCTTGAAGCAGGGTTCTTCTTACATTCCAACTCCTTGGATTATTTGTTCAGGGTACATATTGAATAAAATGATATGACGCTGACACAGAACCATTGTTTTTTATCCCATTGTTCTCTTTGAGTAACTATCTCTTGGTCTATGAACAGTTCCACGTCAACACCGTTATTGCTTAGGAATTCCCATTCTTTGCACTGTTATACAAAAATAACTTGCTTAGTCGAATTCCTTTACATAATCAATAAAATAGACCTTGGTAATGACTTCTCCCTCCAATCTTGATGGTGTTTTCTTCATAGTCCAGTTTCCTATATTTTTGCTCAGCATACAAATTGCATGAGCATCATTAAAGGATACAATACTGACAGAATTGGAAAAAGGCCATAGTTTGGATTATACTATTCGTCAGCATGGCATCTTTGCTTTTTAAAACTTTGGAGAGTTTATTTGAAGTAATTTTTTCCAGTGGAGTATCTCATTTGACTACTACTTCTATGGATGTTGATTCATGTTGAATGAAGTAATACGCAGTTTCATCAGTCTAGTTATTAATAGTTTCATATTTTTTTCATGACTTCCAAGGTTCTCTTATACTAGTGTCTGGATTTCATATGTTACACTTAACATGTTCCTCGTTAGTTCTATTGCCTGCCTTCTATTCAAAACTCTAAGCAACTAATTGATCTAACATTTGTATAAAGAAGAAAGTATTTTCATTCTATTAATTTATGTTAAAATATTATTTCAGGCTCCCATATCACTTTCTGGAAGCAGGAGCAGCATCCAGTTCCGAAATGGCTTGCCTCCGGGAACTCTATGTACGAGCAGTGCTCAGGCCTTTCATTCATAGGGTCGCTCAGGCCTTTCGTTCATAGGGTCGCTATGAGTCGTCTACAACTCGACAGCATCTAACAACAACATACTACTTTATCAGCACTTAGTATCTGAGGAAAGAGTCTCTGTGGGGTGATTTGTAGTTGTGAAGGACTTTCAGTAATCTTAGGGAGCTGGAACTTCAGGCCAGCACAAGACTTCAGGCATTTTGAAGCACTGGCATGGTCAGATAAGTATTTCAGAAGTGCTTGTGAGGCCCTTAGTATTATTGCAGTACTTAAAATTCACAGTGTATCACAAAACTTCTCTAATGTCCCATGTTTTCATTCAAGCCTTACCTAGTTCCTTAGCCAAATGAATTGCTCTGTGACAGCAGTATTTTCATGACACTTTCCATCTACTCACATTATTTTGATTTTATGTGGCTATCTCCCAACAACTAGAGCTAAAGGGGAAGAAAGTGAGATTTTCTACTAACTTTTGCTTTCCAAAATTGACCAAACGTGCACTCAAGAAGCATTAATAATTATTGGTGATCGGAATGCAAAAGTATGAAACAATGAGAAAGGAATGGCAGTAGGAAGTGTGGTCTTGGTGACAGAAATGTGGCTTGAGATACAATGATTGAATTTTGTACTCTCGATTTATTCACAGTGTATGGGTGCGCGCGCGGACACACACACACACACACACACACACACACACACACACACGGTGATCTGTCTTCTCTGTCCTAGGAGCAGCTTTTCTGCCACAGCCCCTCATCAGCTGAAAATGTATGCCTGCACCAAGTGCACCAAATTTGTCTCCACCCCTTCCCTCATAAGGAGTGCCTCGTGGCTGCTGAGCCATCCATTGGCTGCAGTGGTACTGAAATAATCAGACACTGACAAATGAGAATTTCAGCTATTTGACAGCTCCATGTTTCTTGATTTTCTTTATCTCTAGTCACAGCTTCCAAACCAGCACCATCTCAAGGGATATTGACACAGTAGCCAAGTTTATTGGAGTTGGGGTTGCCACAGTTGGAGTGGATGTCTCTAGATCTGTTAGGGAGACTGTGGGCTTTGCCGTCTCAGAGGCCATGAGGCTCTTTGTCTGTTGGTGGCATTTGTGATACGCATTGCCATATGAAAGAGCTGTCTCCACCTCCCATACTCCCATAGTTTGTTAGTTTTCTTCCCTCACTGTCTTATCTACCCTAAGTGTTCCTTCTTCTGTAGCTCCCCAGGCAACCTGGGGAAAGTGATTGGCTCAGGCTTTGACTGAGGGATGATAAAGAAATACTGTGTTAATAAAGGGGAAAGACCCAAAAACATGAAAGGCTGTTTTACACATGGACTTCACCGGATGGACTGCACAGGAAAAAGATTATCTCTATTTGTGGAAGGAATTGTTGGAGAAGCTCTGTATCAGCAGTCAGAACAAGGCTACATGCTAACTGGGAAACGGCCTCTCAATTGTTCATGTGCAAGTTCAAATTGAAGCTAATGAAAACTAGTCCACAAGAACCAAAATACAACCTTGAATCTATCCCATTTAAATATAAGAATCATCTCAAGAAGAAGATTGAGGCATTGAACACCCATGATCAAAGACCAGAAGAACTATAAGATGACATCAAGAATATCATCCATGAAGAGAGCAAGAGGTTATTATAGAAGATAGAGGAAAACAGAATGGATGCAGAAGAGACTGAAAATTGCATTAGAGCATTGAGAAGCCAAAATAAAATGAAGAGACATTAATGTTTAAGAGCTGAGCAGCTGTTTTCAAAAGGCAGCATGAGAAAACAAAGCAGAATTATGATGGAATGTGCGAAAAGCTGGAATCAGAAAATTAAAAGCAAAGAACTCATTGGGCATTCCTCAAGCTGAAAGAAATTAAAATATTCAAGCCTCAAGTTGCAGTATGGAGAGGTGCTTTGGGTAAAATCTTGAAAGATCCAGGAAGCATCAAAAGAAGATGGAAGGAATACACAGGATCACTGTACCAATTAGAATTGATTGACACTGAAAAATTTCAGGCAACACTATATGAGTAAGAGCCAGTGGTGATGAATGAAGATGATGTTCAAGCTACACTGAAGGCATTGGCCAAAATAAGGAAGATCCTAAGTATTGATAGGATACCATTTGACATGTTTCAGCTAACAGATGGAATGCTGGACGTACTCACCAGTCAATGCCAGCAAGTTTGGAGGACATTTGCCTGGCCAACTAACTGGTAGAAACCCATATTTGTCCCCATTTCCGAGAAAGGTGATGTAATGGAATATTAAAATTGAGAAATTATGTCATTAAACCATATGCACACAAAATATTGCTGAAGATCATCCCAAAAGTGCTAGAACAGTATATTGACAGAGAACTGCCAGAAGTTCAAGTTGGGTTTAGAAGAAACTATGGCACTAGGGATATAATTTCTGATGTTTGATGGATATTGACGAAAAGCAGAAAATACCAGAAGAGTGTCTATTTGTGTTTTATTGTCTGTCCAAGGGCATTTGACTGTGTGTTGGCAACATCATGGTAGATGGTGAAGAGATTGAGATTGTTGACAGCTTCCGTTTGCTTGGCTCAACGAGCAACATTCTTGGTACTAGCAGCCAGGAAATTAAAAGACGAATTGCATTGGGAAAGTCTGCTGTCAGAGACCTCTCCAAAGTACTGAAGAGTAACAGTGTCAACGTGGAGACTAAGGTGCACCTGATTCAGGCCCTGATCTTTGCAATTTTACTTGCTATGCATCAGAGAGCCGGACAGTGACTAGGAATGACAGAAAGAGAGTTGATGCCTTTGAGCTGTGGTGCTAGAGAAGAGGATTGAATATACCGTGGACTGCTGAAAAAACAAGTTCATCCTGGAGAGGGTAAAGCCAGGCTGCTCCTTGGAGGCAAGGATTCTAAAGCTTCGTCTGACATACTTTGGACATGTTGCAAGGTGGGATCAGTCCTTGAAGAGGAACATCATGCTTGGGAGGGTAGAGGGACAGCACAGGAGAGGAAGACCCTCTATGAGGTGGATTGATTGAGTGACAGGGGTAATTGGAATGTTGTGTCGGAGACGGTGCAATTGGTACAGGACAGAGCAGGGTTTAGGGATGTTGAACATAGGGTCTCTGTGAGTTGCAAGCGACTCGATGGCACATAACAACAACATACATACTTTTGGTGGGGGTGTTAGCTGCCATTTAGTCGTAGTCAACATATCTGAACCTTGCCCCATCATTTACCGTTTTCATGATCTCTGCCATACTCATGCACATTGTGGAAGTCATTATGTCATTCCATCTCATTGTGAGTCTTCCTCTTTCTGTTACTTTTGGCAGTCCATGGTAAAGTCAATACTCTTCACCACTACTACAATTTAAAAGCCTCAATTCCTCAGTCTTATTCATTGCCCAACTTATAGATGCATGGGAAGCAATTGAAAACACTGTGCCTTAGATCAAGTACACCTTGGTCTTTAAACTTTAGTCTTGCTCTTCAGCACTTTGAAGAAGTCTTTAATAGCATATTTCCCCTATGCAACATGTCTTTTGATTTCTTGCCTGCTGCTTTCATGGATGTTAATTATGGATACCAGAAAAATTAAATCATTGACAGTTTCAATGTTTTTTCCATCTATTTTGTTGTTACCTTTTGGTCCAGTAGCAAGGACTCTTGTTTTCTTGATCTTGAGATGTAACCCAGGTTGAAAGCTGTAGTCTTTGCTGTTCTGCAGTAATTATTTAGTCTCACTCTCTGCAAGCAAGGCTATGTCATCTGCCTTACTCAGGTTGTTGGTGAGTCTGCTTCTAATCCGTATGCCACATTCTTCATATTGTCTAGCTTCTTGAATGATTTGCTCAACATGCTAATTGAATAAGTATACACATAAACTTCACCTGATGGACTACACAGAGATCTAATTGATTACGTATGTGGAAAGAGACATTGGAGAAGCTCAATATCAGCAGTCAAAACAAGGCCAGTGGTCTGGGACAGACCATCAGCTACTTATATGCAAGATCAAATTGAAGGTGAAGAAAGTGAAAACAAGTCCATCAGAACCAAAATAGGACCTTGAGTGTATCCAATTTGAATTTAAAAACCACTTAAATAATATATATTTGACACACTGAACACTAATGACTGAAGACCAGATGAGTTGTAGAATTACATCAAGAACATTATCAATGAAGAAAACAAAAGATCATTACAATGGCAGAGAAGGAAAAAAAGACTAAAATGGTTGTCAGAAGAGACTTTGAAACTTGTGTTAGAATGGAAAGAAGCAAAAACAAGGGGAAGGAATGCTGAGGTAAGAGCTGAACAGAAGATTTCAGTGGGCAGCTTGAGAGGTCAGAGCCAAGTATTATAATGAAATGTGCAAGGAACTGGAGTTAGATAAAGAATAGAGAATAACATTCTCAGCATTTCTTAAGCTGAAAGAAATGAGGAACAAATTCAGGCCTCCCATTGCAATACTGAAGGATTCTGTGGGCAAAACCTTAAATGACGGAGGGAACATCAAAAGAAAATGGAAGGACTACTCAGAGTCACTATACCAAAAAGAATTAATAACACTGCCATTTGAGAAAGTAGTTCAAGTGTAATGACTTTGTACTGAACAGCACTAAAATTCAGTGTTGTACAGAGGAACAAATCCAAGCTGCATTGAAGGCACTGGCAAAAATTAAGGCCCCAGGAATTGACGGAATACCAATTGAGGTGTTTCAGGAGCTTTTGGTGTTTACAGACATGTATTTTTGTCCTCTAAAACCCTACTGATGGGTAGGCTTAGCCCCATTTAACAGGGTATTGTTGTTGTTGTTATGTGCCGTCGAGTCGCCTGCGACTCATAGCGACCCTATGTACAACAGCCCTAAACTCCGCTCTGTCCTGTGCCAATC
>NW_006399978.1:842107-930813 GCF_000299155.1 Elephantulus edwardii | reverse complement strand
CAATATCTCTAGTACCACGACCCCTTCTGAAACCAGCCTGGACTTCTGGTAGTTCTCTGTTGATGTGCTGCTCCAGTAGGAAACTAAAATTTATTATAATCTTGACAAGATTTCCTACTTGATAGATAGCAAACCTAGAAGCTAAGTAAATCTAAAAACCTTTTTGCAGAACTTTCAGGTCATCCATGAATTATTACTATAAAATGTATCTCATGTTGAAATTTCAGGAGACAACATAAAATAGAAATAATTCAGGAAAAACTTGGGGTGATCTTTGTGTACAAGAATATAAGTGGTAAGCAAGCCAGCTTTCTTTCAGAATCTGGGTTTTCTGGGGAATTTCCTCTAAGCTGTTTCTTCCACTCACATCTTACTAGTTTTAAGTGCTCCATGATTTTTCCACATGACTAAAGTGGTAGCAGGAGCTCCTGCACTGATGAGTCAAGAGAAAGGAATGAGGACAAATCAGTGGCCACATGTGTTTGTCTGTAAGAGCGTTTAATCTATGATACACTGTCTTCTACAAGGCAAAGATACTGATATATTGATAAAACATGCATGAAAAATTTACATGCCAGAATATTTGTTCTACTGGATTGGAAATATTTGGTGAGGAAAAGCTACATCAGTAGCAAAGCTGGGCTTATCTGAGGAAGAGAAAAATAGAGAAAAATCAAAGGGCTTTGAAAATTCAGTCGGCATGTGCCCAGCATTTGACATTTTCTTTTCCTGTTTTGTTGGCTTTTTAAGTGGCATTTTATATTTTTAGTTAAATAAAAGTTGTCAAATTCAATAAATAAACCTATTGTTGAACACAACAAAACACAAAAGTCTAAATTGGAAATTTTATATTTGTAGCTAGAGTCAGAAAGGGATCATGCCTTCAGCCTGGAGGTGAGCCCTACTGCCCCCAACTTTACTGCTTATTCCCTTTCATTGCAAGATTTTTGGAGTCTCTAGCGTCTTTATACTGGAGTACTGATCAAATTGAAGATGTTACTTCCTGCTTGCAATCTTCAAATGGCATATTTTAGCCCCCACAGCCCTGGCCCCATCTTGTCAACCACCCTTCTCTTACAAGGACCCCCTGCTCTAGCCAGATGAAGCTATCCACTGGAGTTCCCTAGATACTTTCTGCTCTGTTTGGTCTGAGAGGTCGACCATATTACCCTGTTCTTAAAGTCCCCTTCACACATCTTCCTGACGCTCTTATGTTACCTTATTTTTCTTTGTCATGAGGCATCTCTTGTTGCTTGCCTCTCCAGCTCCTCCTTAGATGTGGATCTGCTATCTATCACCTTTGTTCCACAGATCTCTCCGTAACTATATCCTTTACTGTTGTTTCAAATACTAAGCATGTTATAACTGATAGACCTTCCTGTACCTATCTAGGGCTTTAAGCTCCTTAAATCAGGGTTGTGCTTTTGAGATTAAACACCTTCCATGTCTAGCAGAGGGAGCTCTGGTGGCCTAGGAAGGAGCTATGCTGCCAACCCGAAGGCACAAGGTTCAGATCTACCATCTGTTCTATGGTAGAGAGAGGAGCAATCTCATCTCCTGTAATTTACAACCTCTGAAAACCTATGGTCAGCTACGGGTCAGTTCCAACTTGACAATATTTAACAACAGCGTATCCAGCACAGTTTCATCACGTACAATATAGTTGCACTGCAATGAGAAGCATGTACTGTATGACTGAGAGCAAAGCTTCTGGAACCTGACTCCCAGCTTCGCTCTTCATTGGGTACGATAAGAATAGATAGTTCAGAAGGTAATGTGAGAATGAAGAGAGAACAGGGCCTCTGGCATCAAGCTACCAGAGTCTGAAACCTCCTTTGCTTCTTTCTGGTCTAGAAAAAGTATCTGTTTGAGTTTCCTCATCTGGACTTGATAATAACATGCATTTAATAGAATTGTCATCGGTATTGATTTAACGTATTAAAAATGTTGCTGCTAGGATCTGGCAGAATAAAATACTAGCTATTACTAAGGGCCAAAATAGTGCATGAGTAAACAGAAAGTGAATACATTAGAGTAATTCTGTACTGGTATGTTAGGAATATGGACATACCTGTCCAGCTTGCAGGCAGTCTCACTGATAGCTCCGTTTTGAGATTACAGTCAAATAAGTAGTTTTAAATCTCCAATAACTTTCAAAGACAATATTTCTTTTACAACTGAACTCTTAAGTGACTGGAATACTGTAACTGCCAGATGGTTTTGTTTCTGGGCCAAGAGATTAGAAGAAATTGTTTAGAGCAAAAATAGAGCTCATCCAAAGGGAAGAATGTAAATGCAGAACAGAATTTACATTTTTCATGGAATCCTGGCCATCTGGAACTATAGAAACTGGCTGCGTTAGTTAATCTTTAAACCTTAAATTGAAAATACCTACTGAAATCTTAAAACCAAACAGTAATTTCTCTTAACGTGTATAAAATGTTTGCCTTGAGCCTTGTGATTTTTTTTTAAGATGCATCTGTATATGACATTGAATTGACAACAGTAAATCAAAAAGTTTGAGAAATTTAAGAAACAGTTCTGTTAATGGGGATGAATAACTCAGAAAAGAAGGGTTAGAATAGGTGCACAACTAAAAAATTATTAGTATCACTGAATTGTATTTGTACAAATTGTTGAGATGGTGGATATTCTACTGTATATTTTTCCACAACAGCAAAAGTAGAGTACATAAAAATAGGGACTATGGTAATTTGAATGGAGAAGAAAAAGGTTGTGATCAAAGAAAAATTAGAAAATAACTTTTTTTGGCAGTAGGGTACCCGGAATGGCATTTGCTTCATGTCCAGAAACAAGGAAAAGTTGCTTAGTTTGCTCCTCATTCAGTACCAAATTCTGTAACTATGGTCACATTTCCTTTTGTTGTTTTATTTGAGATTCCCGTAAAAGCAGACCCCATGACAAGGATTCAGACAGAGATCTTTTATTTGAGATGTGATCCCAGGAAGCACAGGAAAGGAAGTAGAGGAAAAAAAGTAATACACGTAATATACTACTGGTTACAGGCACATTAAGGAACAGTTCAGTGTTCATAGTTAGAAAATTAAAGTTGGGGTTTTTTATTATTATTAATTTTAATGAACAATTACAGAGATTTTGGATTTCCATTCATTCATTGTTGCACTTTTCTCCCTGCCCTCCGCCGCCCCCCCCCCAGTTCTCTCTTCTCTTTGAAAAGTAAAAGAAAAATTCCTTCATTGGTATACAATCCTCCCCGCACCCCCCCATCCCCACCCCGAGTATACTCCACTCTACATCCTTCATTCCGGACTCTTATGATAATACCCTATAATATATTGCTTTTAAACTGTTCTTTCCCTCATCCGTTTGAATGCAGTATACATAATTTATCCAGTTTTTCTTATTCTTACCCCAACCCTGATATCCTATTCTACACCAGTGACACTATGCAGTGTTTGTCCTTTTGTGACTGAGATATTTCAGTCAGCTTAATGTCCTCCAGGGTCACCCATGTTGAATAATATTGCATGAGTTCCTTGTTTTTCAATGCAGCATAGTATTCCATTGTGTGACTATACCACAGCTTCTCTATCCATTTGTTTGTTGATGGGCACTTAGGTTATTTCCAACTCCTTGTGATTGTGAACAAAGCCGCAGTAAATATGGATGTGAATATATCTACTTGGATGTCAGTTATGGTCTCTTTGGGGTATATTCCCAGTAGTGGAAATGCTGAGTCAAATGGTATCTCTATTTGCAACTTTTTGAGAAAGCGTCATACTGCCTTCCGCAGGGATTGCACCATTTTACACTCCCACCAACAGTGAAGAAGGGTTCCAATTTCTCCACAACCTCGCCAGCATTTGTTGCTTGCTGTTACGTTAAATTTTGCTGATCTTATTGGGGTGAGGTGATATCTCATAGTTGTAGAAAATTAAAGTTTTAACAGGCAACTCTTAATTTTTATTGTAGTAACCACTTCACTGGTCTCTTTAAGTCCTCACCCTACCCCACTCTTCATGGTCTATTCTCAGTACCATAGAGTGATGCATTTAAGAAGTAATTCAGGTCCTTGAATGCCTCTGCTTAAAGGGTTCCAATGTCTGCATTTTACTTAGGATGCAAAGTAAAGTCCTCTCAAGTCTGGCTCCTTTGTTTCTCTATAGTTTTTGGTGACTTTCCCAACTCTCTCTCTGCCAGCATCTGTTACTTGACTCCTCCCTCTCCTGATCTGGTGGTGAGAATCTTTGTTTTCTTGATGTTGAGATGCAATCCATATTGAAGACTGCAGTCCTTCACCTTGTGTAGTAAATGCTTACTTCCTTGTATCTTCTCTCACCACCACTTCTCTCAGGTTTTCTCAAAGATCATTTTGTTGGGTAAATGACATGCAGAGTACCTAACACAGCTTGTAGTAGGGACGCAGGTAACCAGAGAGGTTGATCAGAGTAGAATGTGCTAACTTTCAAACCATTTCAGTTCTGCCACACAGAATGTAATAGATTTTTACATCTCAACCCAGTACACACATGTGTGGAAATGCAGATAGCTATAAGAAAAATTTCACAGGACCTTAATTAGGCTTACTTCATTTGATGCATTTTAACCACTCCATTCTAGTCCACTTTATATATTTTTAATTGCTGTTTTCAAGTCGCTGTGTCACCTGTGGGTTAGTTCTCATTCAGTGAAACATAGCAACAACAAGAAGTTTAAGAAAGAACCCTTTTAAAATACGCCTATGCAGGAATTTTCTATGTTTTCCTCTGTGGCAGTGTCTGAATTAGTTTTCTTAGAAACGATCAACAGTAGAAAAGTAGAGAGAGTGTGAGCAAGTTATGTGATAGCCTTATAAGTTCATTTATTTTGTGCTGTTCCTCTGTGAAAGATAGAGGTTTCTTTACATGCTACTGATGTGAGTTTATGCTGGAAGGGAGAAAAAGGAATTGGTGACTGAAAGTAGAATGAAGAGGAAAATACCTTTATCAAAAAGTCACAGATGGAAGAATTAACCTTTAACATTTTTAATCAGCAAGAATAAATAAAAACAAACAAAAACTTATTTTGACCAAAACATTTGTGAACAAACAAAAGGCCTCATCCTACTATGAAAATTCATGCCCCTAAACTAAATTTCAAAGAGGCAAAGGCAATTTCAAAGAATCACGGTAACTGGAGAAGAGTGTTGAACATACTGTGAATTGCCGGAAGAACAAACAAATCTGTTTTGAAGAGGCTGAAACCAGGCTGCTCCCACGAGGCTAGGATTTTGAAGCTTTGGACATGTGGCCAGGAGAGATCAGTGCTTGAAGAAGGACATTATGCTTGGAGGGTGAAGGGATAGCACGGAATAGAAGACCCAGGATGAGATGGGTTGACCCAGTGTCTGAAGCAATGGGATTAGGTCTGTCGAAGGTGATGAAATTGGCTTAGGATAGGGGTAGCTTTGAAAGCTAGTGTACATGGGATTGCTATGAGTTGCAGGCGACTCAGTGGCACAGAACAACAAGAACAAGCTAAATTTAAATAATATTGAAGATAATTATCTACTCTTTCTGGTCATGTCACAGTGATGATCAGAAGGCCATCTCCTGTGAGGACTCTACTGATAAGCATGCATGCTGGACTGGCTATAATGGCTGACCTTTGGACTAGAAGAGAACTTAGAAATGTGCTTAGTCCCAAGTTCATCTACAGCTCTCCTTTGAGGGAATGACCAAATAGAGATGTTCTTTTACTGTGAGGCCCTCTTAATAAAAATAAATATTTTAAAGAAAAGGTACCCTTAGAATAGAAAAAAAAAAAAAAGAAGAAGAAAAACAAAAGGTGTTACAAGGGATAAGTTTGGGAGCATTTCAGTAGAGAAGCCTGGGAGATCAGATAAAGTTAAGCTTTGTCTCTGTGTGAACTAGGTTGCTTTTCATCTGTGAATGTTGTTAGAGGCCATCGAGTTGGAACTGATTTAGCTGACCCTCCAGTGAGTTTTTAGAGACTAAATTTCACAGGACGAGGTAGGTTGCTCACCTTTCTCTCACACAGCAGCTAGTGGATTAGAACCATATGGTTTTAGGTTGGCAGTACACCTCTTGACCCTCTGTTGGGCTGATGTATACTCATTTCTTTGACATTGAATTAAGTATTCATCGGGGTAGTAAGAAATATTGTATATACAAACCATAGCTATAAACTCCTAAAGCATATTAGTGATAATAATACATTTTAGTGTGCTTCACAGATGCTGTGAGTTTTTTGCAAATTGAAGGTTTGTACCAAACTATCTAAAGCAGATCTGTTGGCACCATTTTTCCAACACCATATGTTAACTTCTTTTACTGTGTCATGTTTTAGTAACTTAATATATACTACAGTATAGTGTAAGCATTACTTTTCTAATGCACTGTTGTTATTGTTGTTGATATTGTTATGTGCCGTCGAGTTGCTTATGACTCATAGCGACCCAATGCACAATAGACCTGCTCTATTCTGTGCCAACTTTACTATTTCTGACACACCTACCCTCATTACTTACTCCTGAATAAATCCATTTCATTGATGGTCTTCTTCTTTTTCTCTTTCGCTCCACCCTTCCAAGCATGATGTCCCTCTCCAAGGACTGGTCCCTCCTTGCACCATGTCCACAGTATGTCAGACTAAGCCTCATAATCCTTGCCTCCAAGGAGCAGCCGGGGTTCACCTTCTACAGGAGGAACCTGTTTGTTCTCCTGGCAGTCCATGGTATATTCAATACTCTTCTCCTGCACCACAACTCAAAAGCATCATCCCTAGTCATTATCCAGCTCTCTGACACATAACAAACAATTGCAAAGACTATAGCCTGAATCAAGTGCACCTTAATCTCTAGACTGACATTGTTGCTCTTCAGTACTCTGAGGAGGTCCCTGATGACAAATGCTCCTAGTGCAATTTGTCTTTTGATTTCCTGGCTCCTGGTACTAAAAGTGTTGATTGTGGAGCCAAGTAAACTAAAGCTGTTAATCTCTTCACCATCTGTCATAATGCTGCCAGTTGGCCCAGTGGTATGAAAATCTTTGTTTTCTTGTTGTTGAGCTTCCATCCATATTGAAGGTTGCAGTCCTTGACCTCCTGCAGCAAGTGCTTCAGATCCTCCTCTGCTTCAGCAAGCTGGGTTGTGTCATTTGCATAACACAGGTTGTTGATGAATCTTCCTCCAATCCTGATGCCACACTCCTCCTCATACAGCTCAGCCTCCCGGATGATCTGTATATAAATTGAAAAGGTATAGAACTAGAACACATCCCTGGCATACACCCTTCCTGATTTTAAACCATGCAGTGTCCCTTTGTTCTGACAACTGCCTCCTAGTCCCAAGTATAGGTTTTGCACAGGTACAATCAATTGTACTGGTATTACATTCTTCTCAGAGTTAGCCACAGTTGTGATCTATATAGTTAAACATTCCTCTTGTACTCCCTGCTTTCAGCCAAGATCCATCTAACATTATCTATAATATCCCTACTACCAGGGCCTCTTCTAAACCCAGCCTGCATATCTGGCAGTTCTCTGTTGATGGCCTTGTTCCAGTTGCTTTAGGGTAATTTTCAGCTGAATCTTGCTTTCGTGAGGAAAAAAAAAAATTCTTGTGACCTGCCTAATTGTGATATACTCCCTTAAATTGTATTCTGGAACCAAACCTGGAACCTCTCCAAGGTATGCTTGTGTATTAAAAAGTTCAGGCACATAATGGGAACTACTTTGTAACACATCAAAACATTTATTATATTTACTGTGCTACTGAGGCATGTATTTGTGTCTGAAAGTGTTGCTTTAATGTTTTTTATACGTAGAAAGGTTCATTATACACTAAAACACACTAAAGTTAAATATAGATAGGAACCATATCTATTCCTTGGAGAAGGACATTTTGCAACTTTCAGGTGCATAATGAGTAATTGAAAAGACCATGACTTGAATCAGATCCATCTTAGTCTTTAAACTGATATCATTGCCTCTTAACACCTTGGACAGGTCCTTAACCGCATATTTCCCCAATGAGACATGTCCCTTGATTTCTTGACTGCTGCTGCTGTGGATGTTGATTATGGATTCAAGTAAAATGCAGTCAGTAAAAACTTGAGTCTTACGTCTCTCTCTGTCATCATGTTGCCTGTTGGTGTGGTGGTGAAGATTTTTGTTTTCTTGATGCTGGGATGTAATCCATATTGAAGGCTATAATTTTTGAACTTTTGAAGCACACATTTCAGGTCTTCTTCGCTCTTTGCTGGTTAGTCTTCCTTTAATCCTTTTTTTTTTTCTTTTTAAATTTTTTTTATTACTTTTTGTGTGTGTACCGTCAAATGGGATCTGACCAGTACAGGAGGAGATTGTCCCTCCTTCTCCAGCAGAGCATCTGGTGGACTCGAACCACGTACCTCTGGGATTGCAGTGCAGCTTCTTGCCACTAGACCACCAGAGCTCCATTCTTCCTTTAATCCTGATATTACATTCTTCTTCATAAGTCCAGCTTCTCAAATGATTTGCTCATCGTACAGATTTAATAGGCATGGAGAAAGGAGGCAGCCCTGCTTCACATCTTTCTTGATTTTTATACTATGCAGTGTCTTCTTGCTGTATTTGAACAGCAACTTTGTAATTCTAAGCATAGGTTTCACATGAGCACAATTAAGTGTTCTGGGATTCCCATTCTTCTCAATGATAATGGTAATTTTTTATGATCTGCATAGTCAGATGCCTTTGTATAGTCACTAAAACACAACCAGAATCTGTAAAAAGTGTGTAGGTAGCATTTGAATAGCCAGATATTGTTTCTGCTAACTCCACAAAGAGAGACTGTCCAATCAACAACATTTACAATACAAAATTCATTCCTATAAAGTCAAACATGGTCTCCCATGATCTTGCACCTACTTCAACTAATTCCAGCACCCATCTTACAGTTGTCCAGAGTCCAAAATCCATTACAGGACCCTGCTCACAGGATTTATTAGGGAAATTAACAGGCTATAATTCAGGTTGGCAGCAGTCCTTTAGATAGCTTCTCAAGAGTGGCTATAGGCCCTCTGATCTTCCGCCTCATCGCTTAGGTCAGTGTTGCAAAATCCCATTAATTCTACCAGCTAGGACATCTTCCCTCAGTCCTCTAGCACGCTTGAGTGAAGGCCTCTGGTTCTGACTCCGTGCAGCAACAGTCTCAAGTCAGCTCTGACTCATGTCATTCTCTCTTTTTCTGCTGAGGTTGCTGTTGCCCTTGTTTAGATGCTAGTTTGATTGGCACAGGAATCTCTGGCCTGAGAGGATTATTCCTTGTTACTGAGATTTCCAAATTCTGCTAGTGGAATGGCAAGACTAGCCAGTCCACTTGTGGACAGACTTATACCGTGTGATCTCACCCATCCATGAATCTGTTCCCAGATTGAAATTGTCAAGACTTCATCTTCCTTTTCCTTTTTTTCCCCCCCAAACTTCATTTCTTGAATCTACAGTCAACACCCTTGGTTCCAGCAGTCAGGAGATTAGGAGATGTATTGCACTGGGAAAGTCTGCCGTCAGGGACCTCTCCAGATTACTGAAGAGCAGAGATTTCAGTTTGAAAACTAAGGTTCACCTGATACAGACTATGATCTTTTCAGTCATTTACTGTGCATCTGAGAGCTGAACAGTGAGTGAGGATGCAGAGGAAGAATGGATGCCTTTGAGCTATGGTGTGGGGAAAGAGTACTGAATACCCATGGACTGACAAAAGAACAAACAAATATGTCTTAGAGAAAGTACAGTTGGTGCTCCTTGGAAGCAAATAAAACGAAGCTTTATCTCACATACTTTGAGCATGTTGTCAGTAGATGCTGTTCCTTGGAGGGGAACATTATGCTTGGAAAGATGAAGGTCTAGCAGAAGAGAGGAAGACAAGACCCTCAGCCAGGTGGATTGACACTGTGATTGCTGCAATAGGCTCATGTAGGATAGGGTTCATATCTGTTGTTCATAGTGTCACTATGAGTCTTACTTAACTCAATGATATCTAATAAGAAACAACAGCCCATCCGTGTGTCAGTGTCAAAGTCCGTGGGTTAGGAAAGATGTTTTGAACAGTAAACGCTTTAGCACCACAATATCCTCTGATTCTTCAATATTCTCTGCTTTTAGCCATGATCTATCTGATATCAGCAGTGATATCTCTGGTGCCACAGCCTCTTGTAAATCCAGCTTGAATTTTTGGCAGTTTCCTGTGATGTACTTTCCAGCTGTTTTTGGATCATTTTCAGCAAAATTTTACTTGCATGTGATAGTATTTGATAATTTTTACATTCTATTGGATCATCTTTTTGAGGAATAGGAACAGATACGATTTCTTCAAGTCATTTGGACAGGTAGCTGTCTTCCAAATTTCTTGGCTTACACTGGTGACCATATTCATCTCTTTGTTGAAACATGTCAATTGGTATTCCATAAATTGCCTTATATTTTGCCTTTGCTTTTAGTGCAGCTTGAACTTCCTTCATCACCGTTGGCCCCTGATTAGATGCTGCTTACTGAAATGGTTCCATATCATGTTTTTGGTACATTGACTCTGCATGTTCCCACTATCTTCTTTTGGTGCTCCCTAGATCATTCAGTATTTTGCCCATAGCATCCTTCAGTATTGCAACTTGCAACTCGAATTTGTTTTTCAGCTCTTTTAGCTTTAGAAATTCTGAGCAAGTTCTTCTATTTTGCTTTTATAACAACAGCTCTTTGCACATTTTATTTTCATACTTTAGACTTCTCACACTACTTTTTGAAATAATTTGTTCAACTTTTTAAATGCACCATTTCTTCCATATGTTTTGGCTTCTCAACATTCTAGTGCAGTTTTCAGAGTCTCTTCTGATGTCCATTTTGGTCTTTTCTTTCTTCCTTGTCTTTTTAATGACCATATACTTTCTTCCTGGTTAGTATCCTGTTTGTTTGTTTGTTTGTTTGTTTTTCCTGTTTGGTATCCTTGATGTTATCCCACAGCTCATCTTTTTTTTTTTTTAATCATTAGTGTTCAATACCTCATAACTGTTCTTGAGATGGTTTTAAAATTCATGTGAGATAGACTCAGGGTGGTCTTTTGGTTCTTATAGACTAATTTTATTTTTTCTCAGCTTCAGTTTGAACTTGTACTTGAGTAATTGATGATCTGTTCCAGATTCTACAGCTGGCCTGGTTTTGACTTCTGATGTCCAACTACTTTTTCCATAAATGTGGTCAGTCTTATTCCTGTGTAGTGCTTCAAGGGAAATCTGTGTATATAATCACCATTCATAGGAATTTTTTGTTTTCTGGGGCCTTTTTGCTGAGTACAGGGTACTTTATTGATGATACCTGATAAGATAGGCTCTCAAAACCCTTCCGCTTTCCCAGGCAGATTACGTGGAAACTGTACCAAAGATGCAAGATTCTCAATGTTGAAGGGATCAAGTTGAGACAAGGACTTCCCAGCAGCTGAGAATCTCTCTTTTTCTCTTCTAGTTCTGGGGCTGGTGGTCTGGTGGCTCTTATTCATTGAAGGCCATGTGAACCATCATGTCTGCCACCCTATTACTGTAGACAATTTTATTGTCATACCAAGAAAGGAGTTTGACAAAGTGGTCTGGTCATCCAGGGCATTTCCAACTCCAGCATCAAAGGTGGAAGAGGGGTTAAAGTCACAGGAAACAGTCTGGTCTTCAGTGTATCCCAGGGTGCCCTTTAGGGGCCCTTCTGATGCCTGCTTTACTACTCTCTTGATGTCATCATATTTGGCAGCTTTCTCCAGATGGATGAAAAGGCAAGAAAAAAATGGGATTGCTTTCATAGTTAAAAAGTAATTTTTAGATCAGTCTTGAAGTACAACATTGTGAGTGACAGGATAATATCCATATGCTTACAAGGAAGTCCAGTAAATACCAGTATCATTCAGATATATGCACCAACAACCAGAGCCAAAGAAGAAGAAATAGATGATTTCTACCAACTTTTACAGTCAGAGATCGATCAAACATGCAGTCAAGATGCATTGATAATGGGTGACTGCAATGCAAAAGTTGGAAACAGAGAAGAAGAATCAGTAGTTGGAAAACTTGGACTCGGTGACAGAAATGAAGCTAGAGATAGAATGGTCAAATTTTGCACGGCCAATGACTTATTCATTGCAAATATGTTTTATAAGAAACATAAATGCAGGTTGTACACATGGATTTTACCAGATGGTATGCATAGGAATCAGATTGATTACATCTGCGGAAAGAATTGCTGGAGAAGCTCAATATCAGCTGTGAAAGCTAGGCCAGGAGCTGATTGTAGAACAGACCACCAACTACTCATATGCAAGTTCAAGTTGAAGCTGAGGAAAATTAAACCAAATCCACAGGAACTAAAATATGACTTTGAGTTTATCCAACCTGAATTTCAGAACCATCTCAGGAACAGGTTTGAGGCCTTGAACATTAATGAGTGAAGACCAAATGAGTTGTGGTAGGATGTCAAAGGTATCATCCAAGAAGAGTGCAAACGGTCATTACAAAGATGGAGAACAAAAAAAAAAAAAGACCAAAATGGATGTCAGAAGAGACTCTGAAGATTGCACTGGAGCACAGAGAAGCCAAAGCACAAGGAAGAATTCAAGATACTAAAGAACTGAATAGAAGATTCCAAAAGGCAGCACGGGATGACAAAGCAAAATGTTACAATGAAATGTGCAAGGAGCTGGAGTCAGAAAATCAGAAGGGCCGAACTCGTTCAGCATTTCTTAAGCTCAAGGAACTGAAGAACAAATTCAAACCTCGAGTTGCTATAATCAAGGATGTTTTAAACAGAATATTAAATGATCCAGGTAGTATTAAAAGAAGATGGAAAGAATATACTGAGTCACTGTATCAAAAGGAATTGGCAGACACAGAAGAAATTAATGAAATAACATATGACCAAGAGCCTATGGTGATGAAGGAAGAAGTTCAGGCTGATTTGAAGGAAATAGCAAAGAAATCTGGAGAACAACCACCTGGCCAACTGACTGGAAGAGATCTATATTTGTTCCCATCCCAAAGAAGGGTGACCCAACAGAGTGTGGAAACTATAGAACAATATCATTGATTTCACATGCAAGCAAGATTCTACTTAAGATTATCCAAAAACGACTGGAACAGCATATCAGCAGAGAACTGCCAGAAGTCCAGGCTGGGTGTAGAAGGGATCCTGGTACTAGGGATATTGTAGCTCATGTTAGATGGATCTTACCTGAAAGCAGAGAACACCAGAAGAATGTCTATCTGTATTTCATTGATTATGCAAAGGTGTTTCACTATGTGGATCATAACAAACTGTGGCTGACTCTGAGAAGAATGGGAATCCCAGAGCAACTGATCATGCTAATGGGAAACCTATACGTGAACCAAGAGGCATCATCAGAACAGAGCAAGGAAACACTGCATGGTTCAAAATTGGGAAGGGTATATGCCAGGGATGTGGCCCATACTTTTTCAGCCTGTGTGCAGAACAGATTATCCGAGAGGCTGGGCTCTGTGAGGAGAGGTGTGGCGTCAGGATTGGTGGAAGATCGATCAACAATCTGCGTTATGCAGATGACACTACCCTGCTTTCTGAAACTGAGGAGGACCTGAAATGCTTGCTACAGAGAGTCAAGGACTGTAGCCTTCAGTATGGATTGAGGCTCAGTATCAAGAAGACAAAAATTCTCACCACTGGACCAATTGGCAGTGTCAGGATGGATGATGAAGAGGTTTAGATTGTTAACCACTTTAGTCTGCTTGGCTCCACAGTCAACACTCTTGGCACCAGCATCCAGGAAATTAAAAGACTTATTGCGAGGGAAAGTCTGCTGTTAGGGACCTCTCCAGGGTACTGAAGAGCAGTGGTGTCACTCTGGAGACTAAGGTGCATCTGATACAGGCCATGGTTTTTGCAGTCAGTTACTTCTCCAGATGGCTGGTCAGATCCACAGCTGACATCTTAGGGCAGGGCACATGGAAAGCCATGCCAGTGAGTTTCCCATTCAGCTTAGGGTTGAACTTGCCGACGGCTTTGGCAGTGCGAGTAGATGGAGGGATGAGTTCTGGGCAGCTCTACTGCCATCAGCTACAGCTTTTCAGAGGGGCCATCCACAGTTTGCTGGGTGGCAGTGTTGGTATGGATTACAGTCATGAGTCCCTCTGCGATGCAGTAGTTTTCATGGAGGCCAAGCACTTGGTGGTGTACATGGCATTGCTGACAATCTTGAGAGAGTTGTCCTATTGGTTCACACTCACCACAAACATGGGGGGCTTTGGCAGAAGGAATAGAGATGATTACCCATTTGGCCCTTCAAGTGATCCCGAGCCTTCTCAAAGGTTGTGAAGATACCAGTGCTCTACAATATACTCAGCAGTAGCATCACTCTACTTGATGTTGATAGGATCTCACTCTTGTAAGATAGTTTTGGCTTTCCCATTGATGAACAGCTTGTCATTCTCAGCCTTGACAGTGCCATTGAACTTGCCATATTAGAACATAAAGACCATGTGGTTGAAGTCAATGGAAGGGATCATTGACAGTAGCAACATTCACTTTGCCAGAATTAAAAACAGCCCTGGTGACCAGGTGTCCAGTGTACCCAAATCTGTTTACTCTGGCCTTCAGCATCATGTCTCAAGGATGTGGCCAAGGGAGAGAGGGCTATCTTATCTGTTGCTCAAAGAGGCACAGAGAGCACAGTTGTGGAGTTTGTGAGGGTGGTTTTGGGAGGGGAGGGATCTTGATTGTGTTTTTTAAAGAAGATAATTTGCAATGAAGTAATAAATCATTTATTGTACAAAATTGAATCATTTGGTCTCCAACCTTTTTTTTTGACCCAATCTGTATTTTAATATTATTGTACACCACCACCACAATTTAATAGTAATACTACTTAAATTTAGATAAAGGCTAGCATTTCTTTTATGCTGTTACTGGAAATGTGATTTGGTAAGAAAATAGTATTCAGGAGATTGCAGAAATGTTTAATCTGAAAATTAAAACAAACTTTTATGTTTGAGATTTTGACACTTTCTTAAACACTTTTAGTAATAACTAAATAGTGATTTCGGTTTCTAAAGTCTTAAACATATTTAAAGATTTTTAGTAACTTGACTTTGCAATCAATTATTAATATTTGCTATTACCCTTTAAGAATATACAATAATTGTGAAAAAGAAAAACCACCCACAATATACACAAACAAAATATAATGTAAATAAACAATTGTATGAAACACAGTGTATATGAATGATTAAATATTAATTTAAAAAATAATATACCATAACTTATTTGGAATCCCACTGTTGGGTATATACCCCAAGGAAATAAGAACTGCAACGCAAATTTATGCATAGTCATATTCATGTTTATTGCATCATTATTTATAGTAGCAAGAAGGTGAAAACAACCCAAATGTCTGCCAGTGTGCAAATAGCTAAAGAAACTGATCCTTTGACACAATGGAGTGTCAGTAAAAATCAATCAAGAATTTGTGAAATATTCTCATGTAATTTAAAATCCTTCAAAACCTACCAGAGGGTCAGTTATTGGTCAATTCAGACTCAACAGTAGTGATAATAAAGAAACTAAAGACATGTTGCATTAGGAAAATCTGTTGCCAGAGACTTCTCCAAAGTTGTTATTAGATGCCATCAAATTGACTATAACTCAAAGTGACCCTATATACAAGAGATCTGCAGTCAGATGCTCTAGCCTTGTGCTATATCCCCTGACGAGCAGATCTAAACTTTGCTCTATCCTATGCCATTCTCCCAGTTTCTGATATGCTAGAGCCCATTGTTACAGTCACTATAGCAATCCATCTTGTAGAGGATCTTCTGCTCTTTCTCTGACCTGCTCCCTTTCCCAGCATACCTTTTTCCAGAGACTGGCCCCTTTTGGCCAAAGTATGTGAGATATTTCACCCTCCTTGCTTCTGTGTAACAACCTGGTTGTACTTCCTCTAAGACAGATTTGTTTATTCTTTTGACAGTTTATCATATATTCAGTACTCTCTTTCCAACACCACAATTCAAAGACAGTAGTTGTTCTTCAGTCTTCCTTATTCATTGTCCACCTTTCAAATCCATAGGAAGTAATTGAGAATATCATAACTTGATCAGACATACCTTAGTCTTTAAGCTGACATCCTTGCTCTTTAGCACTCTGGGGAGGTCCTTGTCAGAAGATCTTCTCAGGGCAGCACGTCTTTTGATTTCCTGACTGCTTTTACTGTGGATGTTGATTGGACCCAAGTAAAATGAAATAATAAACAACTTTAGTCTTTCTCATTATATCGCCAATTAGTCCAGTGATAAGGATTTTTGTTTTCTTATTTTTGAGATGTAATCCATATTGAAAGCTGTAGTCTTTGATCTTCTGCAGCAAGTGCTTCAAAGTTCACATTATGCAAGCAAGATTATGTCACTTGCATAATGTAGATTGTTGAAGAGTCTTTCTCTGGTCCTAACGCCACGTTTTTCTTTGTATAGTCCAGCTTGCCACTAGTGTTTCAAATATCAGCAGGACCACCCATGATGGACAGATTTCAGCTCAGCAGCACTATTGGCCATCCACTACTAAAATAGTACACCTTTAAAAGCTATGTGTAACAGAAGAGCATTGTTAGATAGTATACCAGAAGTAGAACCCCTCAAATAAGAAGACACTAAAAAAATGATAGATACAAATAGTCATAAATAATTGGAACATAGAATCTATGAAACAGGCACTCAGGAAAATTTGAAGTTGTAAAAAACAAAACAATACATTAGTTGCATCCTAGGCATGGACTGGTAACCTAGAAAAGAGCAGTGATATCATTTTAAAGACTAAGGTGCACTTGATCCAAGCCATGATATTTACACTTGCTTCCCATGCATTTGAACATTGGATAATAAATAAAGACAGCAGGAGAACCAATGCCTTTGAATTGTGGTGTTTGAGAAGAGTTCTGAATTTCCCAAACAAATCTGTCTTGGAGCACATGCAACCAGTGTGCTTCTTAGACACAGGGCGGTAAAACTTCTTACATACTTTGAGTATATTGCCCAGAGGGTCCAGTCCTTAGGAAAGATGACAGGTCAGAGAAAGAGAGGAAGAACTGCAACAAGAGTGATTGACACAGTGACTAACAGTGGGCTCGAGCAGATCAGATAATGAGGCAGCTGCAGGACAGGACAAGGTTCAGAAATGTTCATAACATTGATAAGATTTATAGCATGCAACAACTTCAATATGGATGAATCTAGAAAAAGTTATGCTAAGTAACTTATCAGTTAAAAAAGGACAATTATGGTATGAAACCACTACTATAAAAAGCTAAGGAAAAATTTACATACAGAATTAGTCTAGGAATGTTGACAAGGATGAGAAGGCAAGGGAGAGGGGAGCCAAAATTAATAGATGGGTTGGTTGAAGGAAAAAGTAATACACAAAAGAGTTTAATTAGGCATGTAATTATAATTAATGTTATAAAACAAAATGCCTATGAATGATTGCATGAAAATGCAATATGATTTGTAAACTTACCCTCAAATAAAATTTAAAAATAAAGGAACAACACAAACACAAAAAATAATATGAAGGTGACCCTAAAAAAAAGAATATGCAGTAGTAAAACTGATGTTCTATCAGAATTATAGACTTAAAGAGTTTTGATAATTCTTAGTGTCTGAAATAGAACCAATCATTGAATAGATGAAAACTCTATTTAAAATCAACATTTTTATTATTTTCAAGAAATGTTTCCCTACATACCTGTCAAGTTCTAACAGCCTAATAAATGGTATGATATTTATAGGAGGAACCAGTCCTTGGTGAAGGACATCATGCTTGGAAGGGTGGAGGGACAGCACAAGAGAGGAAGACCCCAGATGAGATGGTTTGACACAGTGCTGGGGTAATAGGGCCAAGTGTGTCAGAGACAGTGAGATTGGCTCAGGATAGGACAGGGTTCAGAGCTAGTGTCCCTATGAGTTGTTGTCGACTCGATGGTGCCTAACAACAACAACAGAGTCCAAAGTAATTCTGTTTTAATGATTGATGACTATGAGCTTTCTCCTTTTTTAAGTGTCTAAAAATATCATCCTGAGTCTAAGCTTACTATTTTGCTAGATATGCATTGAAATATCTAATGGACTACAAAAAAAAATAAATGGATATTTCTTGGGAAAAGTGCAGCCAGAGTGCTCCCTGGAATCAAGGATGGTGACTTTGCCTCACATACTTTGGGCATGTTGCTAGGAAAGGCTATTATTCCTTGGAAAAAGATACCATGCTTGGAAAGGTAGAGGGTTAGCAAAAGAGAGAAAGACCCTCAACCAGATAGATTGACATGGTGACTGCAGCAAGGGTGTGAGCAGAGAACTTTGCATTGTGTCATTTACAATAGTTGTACATTTATCTTTCAGATAAGCCCCAACAATGGAGGGATTACTGCATTACATAAACCCAGCACACTCCATTTCTCTCCTGAGTGCTTTGAATGAAGAGCGCCTCAAAGGACAGCTGTGTGATGTGCTTCTGATCGTCGGTGACCAGAAATTCCGAGCTCATAAAAACGTGTTGGCTGCCAGCAGTGAATATTTTCAGAGTTTATTCACAAACAAAGAGAACGAGTCACAAAGTGTGTTTCAGCTTGATTTTTGTGAGCCAGATGCTTTTGATAATGTCTTAAACTACATTTATTCCTCATCTTTGTTTGTTGAGAAGAGCAGCCTGGCCGCAGTGCAAGAACTTGGCTATAGTCTGGGGATTTCCTTCCTGACTAACATTGTTTCAAAAACGCCTCAAGCCCCCTTCCTGACATGTCCCAGTCGGAAAAAAGTTTTCATAGAAGATGATGAAAGCAGTTCCCAAAAGAGAAGTGTTATTGTCTGTCAAAGTAGAAATGAAGCACAGGGAAAAACTGTGAGTCCAACCCCACCCGATGTGAGCCATCCTTCCAGGCACTCACCTAACATTGCCACCAAGACCAATAGCAGTAAGCCACAGGTCCCCAAACCTATTGACTCCCTTCACAGCCTGTCACTAAGTGAAAAGAGTTGGCCGAGAGACAGTTCGGTGGTATATACCAAGTCTCTTGAGCGTTCTTGCTCTTTAGATGATCCTAGTAGAAGTAATTTAGTAAAAAGAAATTCAGTGTTGCCTTCAAAGCCTCTGCAGGACAGAGAAGCTGTGGATGATAAGCCGGGTGTGAGCGGTCAGCTTCCCAAAGGAAAAACTATTGAGCTGGCTTTGAAAAAACCACGGCCACCTGTTTTGTCTCTGTGTGGTTCATCAGAGGCTCCCTATCTATTGAAGGAGACCAACACCGGAGGTGGTAAAAGTGAAGACAGAAACTTACTGTACTACTCCAAACTGGGGCTCGTGATCCCCTCCAGTGAGCCTGGTTCTGGAAACCAGAGCATTGACCGAAGTGGCCCACTTGTCAAGAGTCTCCTCAGACGGTCACTGTCAATGGATAGTCAGGTCCCCATGTATTCATCCTCAATAGATTTGAAATCCTCCCAGGGATCATCTTCCTTGTCTAATGATGCACCGGGAAATGTGATTTGTGCTTTATCCCAAAAGCCATCCATAAAAGATGGTAGTGAGAAAGCGACCCTGGATGACAGGATATCAGTCCTGTCCTCACATCGCCTTAGGTCCTTCAGTGCTTCTCAGTCTACAGACAGGGAGGCCTCCTCACCTGTCACAGAGGTTCGAATAAAAACAGAACCTAGTAGTCCGCTCTCAGACCCTTCAGACATCATCAGAGTGACTGTGGGGGACTCGGTGGCGGCAGCAGCGGCAGCTTCACTGTCAGTAGTTACAAAAGACTTTTCTCTGAAAACAGAAGATGACCCAAAGGAAATGAGCAGGCTTCCAGCCAAGAGGAGGTTCCAGACTGACAGAAGATTGCCCTTCAAGAAGCTAAAGGTAAATGAGCGTGGATCTCCTGTGTCAGAAGCTAACTGTGAGGAAGGCGCGAGTCCTGCTCTCCTCGAGGCAGACTTTCCAGATTCTGACTTGAATAAAGATGAATTTGGTGAGTTGGCGGGAACGAAACCCAACAGAAAGTTTAAATGCAAACATTGCCTTAAGATCTTTAGATCAACAGCAGGTCTTCACCGTCACGTTAACATATACCATAACCCCGAAAAGCCCTATGCTTGTGACATTTGTCACAAGAGATTTCACACAAATTTTAAAGTGTGGACACACTGTCAGACACAGCACGGCATAGTGAAGAACCCATCCCCAGCCTCTAGTTCACATGCTGTTTTGGATGAAAAATTCCAAAGAAAGCTGATTGATATAGTCAGAGAAAGGGAGATTAAAAAGGCCCTAATTATTAAGTTAAGGCGTGGCAAGCCTGGTTTTCAGGGACAGACTAGTTCCCCAGCACAACAAGTCATCAAGAGGAACTTAAGATCAAGAGCCAAAGGAGCATACATTTGTACTTATTGTGGAAAAGCCTATCGTTTTCTCTCTCAGTTTAAACAGCACATAAAAATGCACCCGGGAGAAAAACTCATTGGAGTAAATAGAGTCACTAAGCCAAAAGAGCATGTCCCTCTTGAAAGCCCAGTAGAAAGCAAGGAAGTTTACCAGTGCCGCCTCTGTAATGCTAAGCTCTCTTCTCTTCTAGAACAAGGCAACCACGAGAGATTATGCAGAAATGCAACCGTTTGCCCTTACTGCAGCCTTAGGTTTTTCTCGCCTGAGCTAAAGCAGGAGCACGAGAACAAATGTGAGTACAAGAAGCTGACCTGTCTGGAGTGCATGCGCACCTTCAAGTCCTCCTTCAGCATCTGGCGGCACCAGGTTGAAGTCCACAACCAGAACACCATTACACCAACGGAAAACTTTCCCCTGCCTGTTCTTGACCACAATGGCGAGGTCTCCAATTCTTCAAGGCCTCAGCTTCAGCCTGAGCCACATAAAGCCAACCATGTGATCACAGCAAAAGATGACAATGTGTTCAGTGATTCTTCTGAACAGGTTAACTTTGATTCTGAAGACTCCTCGTGCCTCCCTGAAGACCTCAGTCTTTCTAAACAACTTAAAATCCAAGTCAAAGAGGAGCCCATGGAAGAGGCAGAGGAAGAAGTGCCAGAGAGCAGCACAGCCCCCAAAGAAGCAAGTACCAGCAAAGACACTGGCCTCTGGCCCTGCGAGAAATGCGGAAAAATGTTCACGGTGCACAAGCAGCTGGAACGTCACCAGGAGCTTCTGTGTTCTGTGAAACCTTTCATCTGCCATGTTTGCAACAAAGCTTTTCGCACAAATTTCCGGCTCTGGAGTCATTTCCAATCTCACATGTCTCAGACCACCGAGGATTCAGCGCATAAAGAATCGGAAGCTTGCCCTGCACCAACAAACTCTCCCTCCCCACCACCCTTGCCGCCACCGCCCCCCTTACCCAAGATCCAGCCCCTGGAGCCTGACAGCCCAACTGGTCTGTCTGAAAATCCAACTCCTGCCACAGAAAAGCTCTTCGTACCCCAAGAATCAGACACCCTTTTTTACCATGCCCCACCCCTCTCAGCAATCACATTTAAAAGACAATTTATGTGTAAACTTTGCCATAGAACATTCAAGACTGCATTTAGCCTCTGGAGTCATGAACAAACTCACAATTAAAAGAACAACACTTTTTACTTGTTAGCAAATGGGAGATGGCTTCTGGAATTCAGTCTACATTGTGAAATGCGTCAAGAAACAATATTTTTCTGGGGGGAAAATAAAGATTGGAAGTTATGCTTGAATTTGGGACAAGTAATGTCCTTGCTCAGCTTTAGGTAAATTTAAAAATATTGTGGTTCTGGCCTTTTACTAAATGATTTTATTTCATTAATGTTGAAATTTGACTAATTGTGATTGTTTGCATGGTTCCTCATTCCATGGTGTCAGTATAATCTTTAACTGAGGTTTGGTTTTGGTTTTTGTTGTTGTTTTTTTAAAATTCATTTACAATTAATTAAATACTGTTAAAGTATTTCTCCTTTTGGTTTTATCAGACACCGTAGTTCTAGTTAATTCTTAGCCATGCTCATAAGTCCAAAACTTACCAGGAGGGAGTGAAATAGTTTGCAGTAATGATTTAGAAACTAGGATACTTTAGCAATAAAAAATTTATAAACCTCAACTTTAATAAGTTATCCTGACACTTGATAAAAAGTATTTTGTGGTCATGTAGAAATTTTTTGTATAAAAAATGTGAGAAATTTCAATCAGCAATATTAATACTTAGTAATACTTAGATGTTTATAAAATAATAAAACTTGATGGTCAAACTCTTAAGACAGACTTGGGAAATGCAAAGACTATGTTGTTTCAATACATACATAATAGCATTTCAGTGACAGGATTTGAGTTTCCTCTGGTTTATGCTGTTACTAATTGAAAATCAGAGTGGACTTGAGACAAAAGCATGAGGTCATATGTGGCACTGGTTTTGGGTTTACACCGAATAAAAAAATATTGGAACATTTATTTACATAAGTCCTCAACACTGCAGCTCATCTGAAAATCAGAATCACTAGTTACAAAGACTTCAAAGAGGAAGAAACTTCACACTGCAGTTTCCACATACTTTTCAAGAACAACATAGACAAACACAAACTTCCTGCCTCTTTGTTTTCTGTGATTATTTTTAATTAGAATACTTTAGTTGGAATTATTTCCTTCCTCCCTTTTAGTATTTAGGGTGGTAAAATGTCCCTGATGAAACCAGTTTGTTTTAAGTTCTGGCTTCCTAGTTATGAGTATGTCTTAAAGTACCATCAAGAGTCCCATAATTTGCATTGCTCCTTATTTTGGTCCATAGGACTTGTTTCAAAAGGGAAAGAGAGAGGGGTGGATTAGATACATATAAGTGGAAATATTAAAACTGCAATTTCAAGATAAAATATGAGTCAAAACTACAAATTGACTATTTTTACAAGTTCTTTGAGACAAAAAAAAAGTGGCGACAGTGACTAAGAAGTAATTTGCTAAGTGTTTAAATTTGTGTTCTGGACCACTAAAACTTGAACCCAGCACACTCATTATCCACATTCCACACCAGTGATAGGAAAACCTTTTTTAACAAAAAAAAAACAAAAAAAAACCTAAACACCATTTTCATTAAATCCTAATTTGCTTTGCACATAACGGAAATTCTGTAACATTTCATCTTGTATTCTTTCATTTGAAAAATTCCAAATATTTTACTCTCTAATAGATTAAGTAGAGGTGGAAAAAGAATTTTGTAGCTACTGATTATTTCTATCTTTATCTTTCCTTGACGAAATCTATGCATTTAAAAGACAAAATAAATACAGGACTTTCTATGAAACTTGAGGTTGAAATACAGGTTATTGGTTGCACTCCCTGTGTAATAACGGTATTTCTTACTCTGCACAGCCTGGTGGCTTTCACTTGTGCAGAAGACCACCGGCCTCAGAGGAATCATCACTTATTTGGAGTATCTCTAGTACTTCCCTGATGCACAGTATCTTGGTATTGTAAATTCATTGTTCCTGGACATGAAACTATGCTACTTTTTAAAAAAATTTTTACAATAACATTGTCAGCAAAAAGTATTTTTGGTCTAAATATAGGGTAGGCATATCTGTTAGGTTAAAAAATGACCAGTGTTTTGCCCTTATTAGTTCACATTTTTGTCTAGGCAAGGAACGTAAGATTTCAAATAAAATTTTGAACCAAAAACATTTATAAAGAAGTTCTGGGTTTTCTATTACTTTTTTATACCGTTTCTTAAAGAGCACTAGGCTGAAAGAGTTTATTTTGGTGGTAAAAAAATTATGCTTCCATTCAACATAACTATTTTCAATGTTGAGTAAAATAACGAAAGACATGCTAATTGCTTTATTCAACAAACTTTTTTAAGACGATAAGCAGGCAGTAGGCAAATAATTTGGTGTGAAACAAGTTGGCCTTTCATTGTTGCAACTCCTTAATTAGCTAGTAAAGATATTCTTGTAAATGTTTTTTTCTGATTGTAATTAATTTTTTAATATTCCTTGTAAGTATTCAGGATGCCTGTTTTTTTATGCAGTTGTGGAAGAATGTAAAATGTTTTAATATATTCTTTGTTAGTCTGAGAACTTGTTGAATCACTTTCTTTACTGGGGCAGGTAGGATGAGGGGAGAGTAAAAAATGTGTGGGTTTTTGTGAGTCACTCAGAATAAGCAATGGAAATATTGTACATATTTAATAGTAAAAATATTTCAAGTTTACTAGGATGTTCATCTTAAAAATTAGTAATTGTGCATATACATTATAATTTTATTGAAATACACAACAATTCAAAAGTAATATTTGCACTTGTGAGGAGATGAATGTATTTCTTGGTTTTGTTTTCTGGAATGGATTGTTACTGCTTGTTCTTTTTAAAATTTTGCCTCAGCTCTTAATTGATAGTAATGTAATCCACACAGAGTTCCCATTGGTGCTATAAGAGTAGCAGCTCAAGTAAAGCAAGGGGAAATTTAGCTGCGTCACTAGGGTGAATGTCACCCCTTGTGGTGACTTTGTCTCATCCCATCCCCGGGAATCTTCTCCCATTCAGAATCCTTACTATCTTTTTTTTTATACTGTCAACTTTAATCTTAGGTTTATAAGTGGTAAATATAGGTGTAAATTGCTTAAGTAAATATAATTCTGTCTTGAATCTTGAAACCCTTTTACATTTTTTCCTTCTTTAATTACTGCAGCATTCACAAAGTAACTGGCATTAGTTGACAAATGCTACTTACCACAGTATTGTAGCTAAAATGGGAGAAAATGTAACATAACCAGTGACTATAAATTCAGAAGCTCATGCTTTGTGGCATGGTCTCAGGAACCCACATGATTCAAAGCGTCATTGTGATTGGATAGTAAGGATGACTATGACCAAGTGCAGTAGAAGTTTCAAAAAATACCATTGAGTTGAAAAAAAAAATACCATTGAGTTGTTGACTTGTAAACTTGTAGGTATTTTAATACATGTAAGCCAGTCTGGAAAAAAAAATTTTTTTGTTACAATTACAGGGATCATTTTAAGACATTACTTGATGCTGAAATGCAGCATACAATTTTAAGACAGTCATTTTGGTATTAACTCCTCCTGGCATTTTCCCTAGGTACAGTCCGTAAGCTACCACCATCCTAATGATGACCCCTGGGGACATGTGCTCTTGCTGGAGCCATAGAATGTCTCCCTCTACAAGCTGATGAGTTAGGGTAAGGGAGAGATTTCAACATCTGGCCTGAAAATTAGTGGGTCTCAGGTTGGCCTCAGTGTCTCTCAAAATGGGGTTCTGCGTGCATGTGTATATGGATTCGTAATCTGAAACTTGAGGAAGTAAAATTAATTTTGATACTATAAAAAAATAGAAGTCATTTCTAATTTCTTTATAAATAGCATCTAACTATCAAATATTACAGGTCAGTGTGAAATTCCTGATGCTTCAGTGTTTTTTGCAATAATTAAGAAATGCACTATAGATTTAAATAATGCTAATATATATGTTCTGGTGGCTTAGAGGTGAGAAAGTATGATGCCAATTCAAAAAGAATGAGATTGAATCTGCTAGCTACTCCATGAGAGAAAGATGGGCAGTCTCCTGTGCAATTTATAGCCTCAGAGAACCCACCGGAGGGTCAGCTATGAGTCCGTTCCAACTTGATGGCATATGTCAACAATATATTTCCATTAGTATGTATTCTTTAACGATAGCTACTAAACTTTTTTGAATTTTATAAACAGTTTTCTCTTGTGGCTTTAGCACTTTAAGAAGTTTGAAGTTTGCATAATTTTTAATAATCCTTGTTTAGTGCTTCAGAGTGTCCTCTAGCTAATGACACTTCCATGTGACTGGAGAGAAAATTAAACCTGAACACTTAAGTGTTTAGCTTTTGGAGAGATAACAACAACATGAATTAATGTCAGATTCTAAAATATTCCTCTTCTAGGCAGTCTTTTGGGAACCAAAGTGTACACCATAAATCTTCAGTTTAATCCAGTGCCCTTTGTCATTCACACTGCTGCCCTGACTTCTCATAGTGATGCTTAGTTAATAGTAATTTTCAAAATGGTAATTTCTTATTGACATTAATCCTAATTTAGAACTTTATTGAATAAACACTTAAGTGTTAAAAGGAAAATGAGTGGGTTTTATAACTATATTTTGTAGTAAGATGCCTTAGAGTAAATAATTGTTTAATTTTATTTAGGAGTAATTTTTGGACTGAAAACTCAGAAAAAAATAGGATTTATACCTAATGTTAATCCATTGCTTATTTGTTACCAGAATTCTATTGTATGTTTACTTTGCTTAAATCTTGACTAAGAATGATTGGAGTCAATAAATTTGTACTGTATTTTCTTTTGAGTCACAGTCTCATTAGTGTGTTCTGGAGCTTGATAATCATCAGTAACATGTTTATGAGAAGAAAAATGTGTTGTTGTTGTTGTTGTTAGGTGCAGTCGAGGCGAGTCTGACTCTTAGTGACACTATGAACAACAGATCTGAACCCTGTCAATAGCCTGTGCCGCCATCATCTCTGACACACTTGAGCCCATTGCCACAGTCACTATCTATGTCAGTCCGTCTTTTTAAGGGTCTTGCTCTCTTTTGGTGACCTTCCACCTTCCAAACATGATGCCCTTTCCAAGGAGTAGTCTTTTCTCACAACATGCCAGTATGTGAGATGCAGCTTCACTATCCTTGCCTCTAAGGAGCACTCCAGCTGTACCTTCCCCAAAAGGTATCTGTTACTTGCCAGTCCACGGAATGAAAGTAACTACCTAGAAGTTGTGGGTGATAAATTCTTTCAATGAAGTTGTGGGTGATAAATTCTTTCAATGATTCCTACTTGCTTATAGAATTGATTTTGTTAAAGCTTCACTTATTTGGACAGCACAAATAGGTGATAAAACCAGATAAGCAACGACCTTTAATTACCCCTGTTTTTATCTTCACTGTTAAACGAAACATTCAAACTTATTACAGTTGAATTGGACCTCCCACCCCCAAAGCTGCTGGTTAATTCAGACAACCTGAAAGGGGCCGCCTTTGGGTTAGCCCTAATGGGACTTTTAAAAGATTTTTAAGCATTGCGCTATAGCAATTGGAAAAATTTTATTCCATAACTGTAGAGCTTTACCCTCCACAATTTTTGCCTAGTGAGACTGTTCTGTAATATCAAAATTTACTCACTTTTTCTGTTAGCTTTCTCTTTAAGAACTGAACTGTATGTTGTTGTTATGTGCCGTCGAGTCACTTGCGATTCATAGCAACCCTGTGTACAACAACCCTAAACTCTGCTCTGTCCTGTGCCAACTGCACTATCTCTGACACTCCCATCCCGATTACCCAAGTCACTAAATCAGTCCACCTCATGGAGGGCCTTCCCCTCCTGCGCTGTCCCTCCACCCTTCCAAGCATGATGTCCCTCTCCAAGGATCCTCCTTACAACATGTCTAAAGACAACCTCAACTGTATATGCATTTCAAATTAGCATCAGCAAGTTGACTAGAAGACAGTGACATTGAAAATGGAGGCAAAGGTGAAACAAGTACCAATTCTCTCTCTCACCTTGGACTTAAACTTGTGATTTTGTACCCCTTTGTATCACAAACTTGTCTTCGCTTCCAGTTGAAAGTTTTGAACACATACCAGGAACAAATAATAGAATCTTGGTTTTTAATAAAATTTTTTATTGTGATATTTAACAAAAGTTTACAGAAAAGTTAGATTTTCATTCATTCATTGTTGCATATTTTTTACCCCCTCTGCCAGTTCACCTTTTTTATTAAAAAACATATTTATTGTTGCATAAAATAGTAGAATTTCTATCTTCTGCTTTAATCATGGAATTTAATTTTTACCAGATACTGTGTAAAAATTTAGATTTGTTTATTCTTCGTAATGATGGGCTATTTGATGTCTGTGCTGTTAATCAGCTGTTGCATCCTCATTACTTACGGGAAAGTTACCACCTGTGGTAGCAAAATCAGTATCTCAAGCATTTAGTACTTTACCCCAACCCAAGGCTAAATTTTACCTCTTCTTGGGAAGTAGGCACTTTGAAAGTTGTGTGGCAAGGGTTCTATCTCAAGAAGTTTCTTTCTGTTGCCATGGAAGTACTGTGTGTGTGTGTGTGTGTGTGTGTGTGTGTGTGTGTGTGTGTGTGTAAACGGGAGGGATTTGTTTACAAAGTTAATACGCATTGTGTTTCACACAGTCATTCCAGTTATGTTATAAAATTAATCCCCACTGAACTATGCCCACCCCTGTCTTTCCAGATCCCCACTGGATCTTTCCCATTTCCTTTACCACCACGCCCTCCCTCCACCCATCAAATTGTGCAATCCTATAATCATCCCCACCCCACCCATCCTCACCCCTCTGCTCCCACCCTCCCCACCTTGGATCATCATACACATTTTACTAGTTATCTTTCTATTAAAATTGTCTCATGTAGTATTTGTCCTTATGAGACTGAGTTCACTTAGCATAGTGCTCTCCAGTACCTCCCACGTTAGGTAGTAATTTTTGAAATCATTGCTCCTGAGTGCTGCGTAGTATTCCATCATGTGAATGTACTACACTCTCAATCCACTTGACTGTAATTAGACATTTAGGCTGTTTCCATGGAAACACTTTTACGATTAAAACAGTAAAGCCCTGCTGTAACATGAGTTTGGCCATCATCTCCCATTGACAGATCCCTTGGTGAGTCCCTTGGCTAGACAGTATATTTCCACATTTTGCTTGGTATGATTTCCTCTAGGAAATATTTCCTGATCCCTTTGCACATATTCCTCATCCCAACCCAAAATTGTTGCCCCACTTACTGCTGTTAAACTGTAGACACAGTCCTGTTACTCGCCACATTCTATTTTTTCCATTTACAGTTCAGCCTACTAAAGTGTTCAAAGAGGTGTATGAAGTATGTTATGAATACACAGATGACAGCAAAGTACCCTTGTAACAAGTTAGAGACAGCATATTTTTCCTTCATTTTCTGAATAGTTTTGCATATAGTTCCTAGCTTTTTATCCAGTTATTTTATAGGAGACTCATGTCACTTACTGTAAAGGCAAATCTGAATCCAGGTGTGTCGAAGAATAGTGCTTCATAGGGCTTTCATGATTAGAACCTCTTGCAAGCAGATCATGAGGTTTTTTTAACCTTTCAATTAGCAACCAAGAATAGAAACCATTCATTCCATTCAAGAACTGCAAGAGAACCATATTTTGTACCGTTCAGTCATAATCAGCAGGTAGCTGACCTTCCAGCAGGTTTTCAGAGGCAATAAAATCACCCAGAAGGTGATTACTCCTCTTTCTCCCATGAAGCATCTGGTGAATTAGAATAAATGCCTCTGGGTTGGCAGCATAGTTTACCACTAGGCCACTCAGTATATTTTTATATTTGCATAAATAGAAGAAGATGATATTTAGATTGTCCTTAGTAAGCTTGAAGAGGAATCAAAATGTTCAAGTGACTGGGTGTATGTAGATGGACACTTGTATGGACTCAGATGTTATAAATTTCATGCACTTTTATGTTCCCATCACAATTTTGGGTGTGTGAGGTGCTGAGATTATTGCCAACACTGCTGAAGGACCACTTCTTTGGTCGTTCCAGTGTAATGGTTGCCTGGATAAACTGACCAACACACAAGAATAGCTAACCGGCATATGAGTGCTTACTACACATAACAAGTCTTCCAGTCTTTACTTAGCCTAGCTACCCTCTCTTTTAGGACTAAAGTTCAACTGACCAAGACATAGTGGTTTCCTCATATGTCTGTGAAAGTTGAATAATGAGATAGAAGATCAAAGAACAATTAATGCCTTTGAATTTCAACAGCAGTGAAGAGTATAAGCTGTACCATGTACATTATTGGCTGTAAGAACCAACAAATTCATCTTAGAAATGTGCACCCAGGGTGCTTCTGAGAAGTAAGGATGGCAAGACTTCATCTCACATACTTTGAACTTGTCAGAAAAGATGAGTCAGTCCCTGGAGAAAGATGTCATGCTTGATAAAGTAAAGGACTGGCAAAAAAGAGGAAGACCCTCAGTGGGATGGATTAAGCTGTAACTGTAGCAGTGGTCTCCAGCACAACAGTGGTGGAAAGGAGAACAGTACTAGGCAGTGTCCTCACCTACACACAGCATTATGATAGAGAAAAGTGAAGTTGTCAATGATTTCATTTTACTTGGATCCACAATCAATACCCATGGTAACAACAGTAAAGAAATCAAAAGACATGTAGCACCAGGCAAAACTAAAGTCAAGGACCTCTTTAAAATACTAAAGATGTGAATTTAAAGAATAAGGTGCGTCTGGCCCAAGTCGTGCAATTTTTTTATTTGTTCCATATGCATCTGAAAGTTAGACAACGAATAAGGAAGACCAAAGAAGCGTTAATGACTTTTGAATGGTGGTGTTGGCAAAGAATATTGACTATCCTGTGGACTTCAAAAGAACAAATACATCTGTCCAGGAGGGAGTGCAGTCAGGGGACTCTCTAGAGGCAAAGATGGTGAAATTCCATACCCTTTGAGCATTTTGTCAGGATGAACCTATCTCTGGAAAAAGATCCTAGAGGGATAGAGAAAGAGAAAAAGACCTTCACTGAGATGGACTGGTACAGTGACTGCACGATGGGCTTGAGCCTGGCAGGGAGGGTGAAGATGAAGCACGATGTAAATCTTGTTCACAGGGTCGATAGAGTCATTGTCTACTCAGTGGCACCTAACAACAACAAATGTTCCCAAGGGATATTAGCCTATATAGTCTCCTTTTAGTAGCTCCTTTTCCCAGACTCAGAAAGAAAATTGTAAATATCAGAGTTATGCTCATTTCAGAGAATGAATTTGAGTAGTCTGTCCTTTTCTGTATTCTGAAATAGCTTGAGTAGAATTGGTGGCAGCTCCTCACTCTGCCTGTTATAAATGCCTCATAGAATTCTTCAGTGAAGATACTGGTGCCTGAACTATTTTGGTTGATAGTTTTCTTATGACTTGTTTGATTTTTTTCTTTGTAATGAGTCTGTCCAAATGTTATACGTCACTGAAAGTTAGTTTAGGGAGCTCTGGTGACCTAGTGGGAAGGAAGTACACTGTCAACCCAAAGCCATGCAGTTCCGTTTCACCAGCTGCTGCACATGGGGAGGAGGAGCAGTCTCCTCTGGTGCAATGTTACTGCCTCTGAAAACCTACTGGCGGATCAGCTATGAATCGCTTCTGACTCAATGGTTCACAACAACAATTAAGTTTGGGTAGGTAAGGTGTTTTTTAAAATTTGTCTATTTCCTTTGGGTTTTCAAATTTATTGTTGTGTATTTCATCACAGTATTCTGTTATCAGTCCTTTTATTTCAATTGTTTCTCTTACAATATAACTTGTTTCCTTTCTTGTTCATGTTATTTGCATCTTCTCTTTCATTTCCTATGTTAGACTTGCCAGTCAAGAGAAATAAATCCCCAGGTAGACAAATGGATACTTAAGCTTTCCAAGAGTAGCTGGAAATAGATTTCCGAAAGAGACTCTGGATATCACACTGGGACATGGAGAAGCAAAGCATGGGGAGGAAATCAGGAAGTGAAGGAGCTGAACAGAAGATGTCAAGGCCCACCCAGGAAAACAAAGCAAAATATAATGAAATGTGCAAAAAGCTAGAGTCAGTAAATCAAAAGGGACAAACTCGTTTGGCATTTCCTAAGCCCGAGGAACCAAAGAACAACTTCAAGTCTCAAGTGGAAATTCTTAAGGATGCTGTGGGCAGAATATTGAATGATCCAGGAAGTATCAAAAGAAGATGGAAAGAGTACAGAGTCACTGTACCAAAAAGAACTAGCTGACAAAGAATTTCACTAAACAACTTATGATCAGGAAACAATGGTGATGAAAAAGGAATTTCAAGCTGCTCTGAATGAATTGGCAATAAAAAGCACCCAAAATTGATGGAATACCAGTTAATATATTTCAACAGATGGATGTCCCCTGTGTGTGCTCACCAGGCTGTGCCAGGCAATCTGGAGGACAGATGCCTGGCCAACTGATTGGAAGAGATCCATATTTATTCCCATACCAAAAAAAGGTGATCCAAAAGAGGGTGGAAATTATTGAACAATATCACAAGTATCACATGCAAGCAAAATCCTACTGAAGATTATCCAAAACAGCTAAAACAGTGCACCAACAGAGAACTACCAGACATACAAGATGAGTTTAGGCGAGACCATGGCACTAGGAACATCGTAGCCAATGTCAGATGGATCTTGGCTGAGAGCATATAATCCCTATCTGTGTTTCACTGCCTCCACAAAGGCATTTGACTGTGTGGATCACTACAAACTGTGGTTACCTTTGAGAAGAACGGGAATTCCAGAACACCTGATTGTGCCCATACAAAACCTATACTTGGACAAGGAAAATAGTCCTCAGATCGGAGCAAGAAAACACTGCAAGTTTCAAAATTAGGAAAGGAGTACCTCAGGGATGCGTCTTATCTTCATACAGTTTCAATTTATATGTGGAATAGATCATTTGGGAAGCTGGGTTTATGAGGAGGGATGTGGCGTCAGGATTAGAGGAAGACTCATCAACAACCAGCATTATGCAAATAATACAACCTTGCTTGCTGAAAATGAGAAAGCCTAAAGCATTTACTGCAGAAGAACAAGGACTGAAGCCTTCAATATGGAGTGGACCAATATCAAGAAGACAAAGATTCTTACCACTAGACCAACTGGCAGCATGAGGATAGATGGAGAGGAGATTGAGATTGTTCACAATTTCACCTTGCTTGGTTCTACAGTCAACACACTTGGCACTAGCAGTCAGGAAATCAAATGATGGTTTCTATTAGGAAAATCTGCTGTCAGAGACCTTTCCAGATTGCAAAAGAGCAATGATGTCAATCTGGGGACTAACGTGCACCTGACCCAGGCCATGATCTTTGAAATTACTTGCTATGTATTAGAGAGATGGAAAATTACTAAGGATGACAGAAGGAGGATCGATACTTTTGGGTTGTGATGCTGGAGAAGAGTATTGAATATCCCACGGACTGAAAAGAGAATAAACAAGTTTGTCCTAGAGAGGGTGAAACCAAGTTATTTCTTAGAGGTGAGGATTTTGAAGCTCCATCTCATATACTTTGGGCATGTGGCCAGGAGGGACCTTGACCCTTGGAAAAGCACATGATGCATGTAAGGGTGGAGCAAGAGGGGAAGACCCTGGATAAGATGGATTGACACAGTAACTGAGATAATGTGGCTTGGTGTGTCAGAGACAGTGAGACTGGCCCAGGATAAGGCAGGGTTTAGAGATACTGTGCATAGGGTCGCTGTGTGTCACAGTTGACTCAGTGGCACATAACAACAGTCAATGGATGATAACTACATAATACTTATATTTCTTTTGTGAGACGTGATAACTGAGATTAGAAATTATTAATCAGATTTTTAAAAATTCTATTTGAAAAATAAAAGAACATTCTTCCTGAAATACAATTTCCTGGATAGCCTTCCTGGTTGGGACACACTTTCTGGTGAATTAGATATTGAAGAGTTTCTTAAGGCCACTGCCTACTCCACCTTCAACAAGCAAACAAAACTCATGAAAAGGGGAAAGCTCATATTATTGGCATCGCTGCTAGGCATTCTGTGCTCAGTAACAAAGCAAGGAAGTGAGCCTGGGACTCTTCCACTGAGTTGGTTCACTTACATCGAGTTGAGAGAGACTATGAAGGATTTGGGAGCTGACCCTGTGGACTGAAAAGAGCATAGATGGTTACAAGGAATGGCAAGGGAGACAGTAAAGAGAAAAAAAAATCAGTATAAGAAATTGCACTGCCAAAGCAAAGGATATACGGTTCAAATCCACCAGATGTTTTGTGGGAGAAAAACGGGCATTCTTCTCCAGTGCAACTTATTATCTCTGAAAACATGCTGAGGGTTATCTATGGTTTGATTGCGACAACAATGACGTGTTTGTTAGGTAAGATTGTTGTTCTGTTATGTACCATCTAGATTACCAGAGCTCCCTTAGGTGAGAGGAACGGCAATATGCAACAAAGGGATGATTAGACATTGCCATTAAGAAATCCATTTTATTTAATGTTAGAAAAGGAAATTTATAAATGATGGAAAGAAAATGTAATTATAGTGTCATAAAACAAAATTGTTAAACCTTAAACACAAAATAATAATAAAACAATTAGAATAGGAAAGCCGAGTCTGCTACCCTCAGGAAGTATGACTCACTAGGAGACTATTGGTGAATTTATGGTATTTAGAGTGATATACTGAAGCACCTGATTCAGGTGTATCTGATTCAGGCCATTGTCTTTCCTATCAGTTGTTATGCATCTGAAAGCTGGACAGTGAAGAAGGATGATAGATAAAGAATTGATGCCTTTGAGCTGTGATGTTGGAGAAAAGCACATAGGATGCCAAAAGAATAAACAAGTATGTCTTGGAATAAGTGCAGCCAGAGTGTTCCCTGGAGGTAAAGATGATAAAGCTTCATCTCACATACTAAAGCTTCATCTCACATACTTCAAGCCTGTTGCTAGGAGAAGCTATTCCTTTGAGAGGGCTAGCATGCTTCGAAAGGTGGAGGGTTGGCTAAAGAGACAAAGACCCTCAACCATGTGTATTGACACAGTGACAGCTGCAATGGATTCTAGTGTGTCAGGAAGTGTGAGGATGGCACAGGATAGTACAAGGTTCAGATCTGTTGTTCACAAGGCCACGATGGGTTGTACTCAACTGAACTTAACAATAGAGTGATATGTTACCACAATCCACTATTTACATGTAAGTTTACTGTAATGTCATCATGATCAGTGTGTCGTTATGATGCCGAAAGCTGTGCCATCTGAATTTCAAATACCATCTTGGTCACCCATGGTAAGCAACTTTCATTTGAATTTGTTTATTAACATACACTGAGAAGAAAGGCCTGAGGATCTAGTTCTGAAAATCAGTCCATGAAAACCTGATGGATCACAAGATAATAATGTGAATGTCAATAATAACATGAAAGTTGGTAACTTAGAAGTTGAAAGTTGGTAACTTAGAAGTTGTGAAAAGCAAAGTGGAAAGCATGAACATCAACATTTTAGGCATTAATGAGATGAGATGGACTGGCTTTGGCCCCTTTGACTCTGACAGTCACATAGTCTGCTATGCTGAGAATGAAAAAATGTATCCTAACCAATAGAATTCAAAAGTACATTTAAAAAAATTATGGGAGGAGGTAGGGAAATTGAAAGAATCTGTTATGAAAAACAATATATTTGAATTTTGTAAACAAACTAGTATAATAATAAAAACAATTCATCATGACCAAGTGGGACTCATAAGAGGTATGCAAGGATGGTTCAATATAAGGGAAAAAATTCAACATAGTTCACCATATTAACAAAACAAATAACAAGAACCATATAGCATCCTAGCAATTGATGCAGAAAAGGCATTTGAAAAATCCAACACCCATTCCTGATTAACACACTCAGCAAAATTGGAATACAAAATAATTTCCTCATCATAATGAAAAAGTGTATATGCAAAACCAAGAGCCAATATCATTCTCAATGGAGAAAGAGTATAAGAATTTTCTTTACTAACAGGCATCAGACAAGGATGCCCTCTGTCATCTCTTCTATTCATTATTGTATTGGAAGTACTTCCTAGGGCAATATGACAAGAGAAGGAAATAAAAGGCACCCCAATTGGCAAAGAGATGGCGAAACTGTCATTATATGCAGAGATATGATAGTGTACACAGAAAACACAAGGACTCAACAAAAAACCCGTTAGAGCTAGTAGATCAATTAAGCAAAATGGCAAGATGCAAGACCAATATCTAAAAATCAGTAGTATTCCTCTACAGTAACAAAGAGAACTCAGAGAAGAAGACCAAGAAAGCAATACCATTTACAATACCCAACCACAAATTGATACTTGGAAGTGAACCTAACTAGAGACACAAAAGACCTATACAAAGAGAACTACAGAACATTTTTGTGAGACACAATAAAAGACCTAAATAAATGGAAAAATGTTCCCTGTTAATGGATAGGAAAACTCAATATTGTGAAAATTACAATCCTACCAAAAGCAATCTACATGTTCATTGCAATCTTAATACAGATACCAAATTCATTTTTCAAGGAGATTGAAAGGGAAACTGTCAAGTTTATTTGGAGAGGAAAGAGACCCTGAATAAGCAAAGCACTTCTGAAATCACAAATGAAGTTGGAGGCATAGCACTCCCTGACTTCAAAACCTACTACACAGCAGTAGTATCCAAAACAGCATGGTACTGATACAAAGACAGGCACATAGATCAATGGAACAGAATTGAAAACCCAGAAATGAACCCATCTATCTACAGTCAACTGATATTCGACAAGGAAATAAGACCTATCAAATGAGAAAATGACAACCTCTTCAACAAATGGTGCTGGCAAAACTGGACTGCCCACTTCGCCAAAGAAGACATTCAGATGGCCAATAAGCACATGAAGAAATGTTCAAAATCCCTAGCTCTAAGAGAGGTGCAAATCAAAATAACCATGAGATATCATCCTACCCCAGTAAGAATAGCAAAATTAACATAGCAGCAAGCAACAAATGCTGGCAAGGTTGTGGAGAAACTGGAACTCTTATTCACTGTTGGTGGGAATGTAAAATGGTGCAACCGTTGTGGAAAGTGGTGTGGCGCTTTCTCAAAAAGTTGCAAATAGAGATACCATTTGACCCAGCAATCCCATTACTGGGACTATATCCCAGAGAGACCATAACTGCCATCCAAGCAGATATATGTACACCCATGTTTATTGCGGCTTTGTTCACAATAGCAAGGAGTTGGAAGCAACCTAAGTGCCCATCAACAAACGAATGGATAGAGAAGCTGTGGTATATTCACACAATGGAATACTATGCTGCATTGAAAAACAAGGAACTCATGCAATATTATTCAAAATGGGTGACTCTGGAGGACATTATGCTAAGTGAAATATCTCAGTCACAAAGAGACAAATATTGCATGGTGCCACTGTTGTAGAATGGGACTGACATCAGGGTTGGGGTAAGACTGAGAAAAAACTGGATCTATTATGTATACTATATTGAAACAGATGAGGGAAAGAACAGATTAAAGGCGATATATCATTGGGTATTATGGATATCACAAGAGTTCAGAATTAAGGTTGCATAGTTGAAGTGTACTTGGGGCAAGGGGCGGGGGGGGAATGGGATGATTGTATACCAATGAAGGAATTTTCCTTTTTTCTTTTCAAAGAGAGGAGCAAAGGGGAGGGGAGGGGTAGGCAGGGAGAAAAGTGCTACAATGAATGAATGGAAATTCAAAATCTCTGTAAATGTTCATTAAAATTAATTAAAAAAATTTATAAAACCAAAACAAAACTGGACTGTCACCTGCAGAAAGCGGAAACAGGATCCACATCTCACACTATACACAAAAATCAACTCAAGGTCGGTCAGAGACCTGGGAATAAAGCCCCAAACTGTAAAATCCATTAAGAGACAAACTGAGGCCAAGCTTAGAAGGCCTAGTCTATGGTATAAAGGGTCTGCCAAATGCAGCCAGAAAGGCAAGATCTGAAGAGGATAAAATTAATATAAAATTAATGAATGGGACCTTCTAAAGATTAAATCTCTGTGCCCATTTAGAAACTTTTCCCAACAGGGTGAAAAGAAAACCTGCCAACTTGGAACAAACATTTGGCAATACCAACTCAGACAAGGGTCTCATAACAAAAGTTTACAGCATCCTACAGAGCCTCCAGAAGGAAAAGACTGATGATTAGATTACAAAATGGGCAAAAGACATGGAAAGACTTTTTCACAGAAGAGGCTATTCGGATGGCCAAGAGCCACATGGAGAAATGCTCCAAATCACTGGCAATAAAAGATATGCAAATCAAAACTACAATGAGATACCATCTTAACCCAGTAGCAATGGCAAAGTTTAGCAGGGCTTTAAGTAATAAACGTTGGAGAAGATGTAGTGAGATAGGAACTCATATATTGTTGGTGGGATTGTAAAATTATATAACCACTCAGGAAGGCTATTTGGCATTTCCTCAAAAAACTGAATGTAGAAATTCTATGACCTAGCTATTCCACTACTTGAAATATACCCTGAGAAACGAGAACTGAGACACAGAGAATTGTACACCAATGTTCATAGCAGCATTATTCACCATCACAAGAACATGGAAATAGCACAAATGCTCAACCACAATGGAATGGATTGAGAAATTATGATGCATTCATACAGTGGAATACTATGCAACATGCAAGAGCAATGATTTTATAAATTGCTACCTAACATGGGAGGGACTGGAGAGCATTAGGCTAAATAAACTTACTCAGTCCCACCAGGACAAATACTGTATAAGACCATTAGTAGAAAGAGGGAATGCAGGGGAGCGGGCCATAATCATAGGGTCACACAGTTTGATGGGTGAAGGGAGGGGTAGGTAAAGGAAAGGGGAAAGATCTGGTGAGAAAAACAATGTATAAAAACTTTATGAACTATGTAAATAAACCGGTATAAAATTAAAAAAGAACATGTTTTTAAAAGACCACTGCTAAAGCCAGAGAGGAGAAAATTGAAGATTATTACCAAATTTTGCAGTCTGAAATTGATCAAAGATGCAGTCAAGATGTGGTAATGATAACTGGTGACTGGGATGCAAAAGTTGGCAACAATGAAGAAGAAATGGTAGATGGAAAAGTATGGACTTGATGACAGAAAAGAGGCTGGAAATAGATCAAATAGTGCATGTTCAATGATTTATTCATCACAAATACTTTTTTTAAAAAAATAGTGACTTTATACATGGACCTCATCTGATGGACTGCATAGGAATCACAATGACTGAATCTGTGGAAGAAATTATTAGGCAGCTCGAGAAGACAAAGCATGTATTATAGTGGAGTGTACAGAGAGCTGGAATTGGAAAATAAAAAAGGAAGAACTCACTCTGCATTTCTCAAGCTGAGAGAAAATAAAAAATAAATTTAGGCCTCAAGTCACAATACTGAAGGATGATGTGGGAAATATGTTTGAATGACCCAAGAAGCATCAAAAGAAGATGCAAAGAATGCACAGAATCACTGTACCAAAAAGAACTGACTGACACCAAAAACTTTAGGAAGTACCATATCAGCAGGAGCCAATAGTAATGAAGGAGGACATTCAAGCTGCACTGAAGGCATTGGGGGAAAAAATAAGGCCCCAGAAACCAATAGGATAACAATTGACATGTTTTAACTGATGCAGCCCTGGATACACTCATGAGTCTATGCCAGGAAATTTGGAGGACAGCTGTATGGGCTACTGGACTGGAAGAGATCCATATTTGTTCTATTCCCAAGAAAGATCATACAACGGAATGTGGAAATTATCTAATAATATCTTAGAAGCAGGAGTGGCATTCACTTCCTAAAAAACATGTCTCTGGAAACGCTATGAACTTCGATAAATGTCGATAGTTGTAGAGGGGCTTCAGGCCTTTTGTTCATATGGTCGCTTTGAGTCATGCTCGACTTGAAGGCAATCAACAGCAACATCATTAATATCACAAGCAAGCAAGCAGTGCTGAAGATCATTCAAAATGGCTAGAACAGTACATAGGTAGAGAACTGCCAAAAGTTCAGGCAGGATTTGGAAGAGGCGGTGGCACCATGGTTATCACTGTGGATGTTAGATGGATCCTGGCTGATCTGTGGTGAGGGAGAAGAGTACTGAACATCCCATGGGATGCCAAAAGAACAAATATGTCTTCAAAAAAGTACAGCCAAAGTGCTCCTTGGTGGCAGAGACAATAAAGCTTAAGGCATGTTGCTAGGAGAGGCTATTCCTTGGAGTGGGACATCATGGCTTGAAAAGGGGGAGGGTCAGCAAAAGAAAGGAATACCCTCTACCTGATGGATTGACACAGTGATTGCCGCATTGGGCTATAGTGTGTCAGTAAGTGTGAGAATGGCACAGGATAGGATAGGGTTCAGATCTGTTTTTCATAGAGCCACTATGGGTTATACTTGACTCAGTGGTACGTAACAACAACAATCACCCTGAACTTAAGGAAGAAAAGGCAATAATGCTGAATTGTAAAAATAATAATAACAATAATAATAAAATAAAATGTAAAACACACTGGTAGCAGATGATTTATCATTTCAGAAGTACCCTTTGCCTGCAAGGAAAACTTTTTTTAACTCCTTGAATGATTTGCATATTAAGAACCACTAATTACAGTGGGTACAGTCTCACAGTTTAATGCATACATCTCTGAGATTCTTGCTAACCATGCAAATTCTGTTGTCATGGGCCTGGTTGTTGTTGTGTGCCATAAAGTCAGAACTGACCCCTAGCTGACCCTCCACAGGGTTTTCAGTGGCAGTAAATCACAGGGAAGGAGATTGTTCATCTTTCTCCTGGGGAACAGCTGGTGGATTTGAACCTCATGCCTTTGGGATTGCAGTGCGGCTTCTTACCACTAGGCCACCAGAGCTCACGGACCTGGCTGTTGTTAGATTCCATCAAGTCATAGTGACCCTATAAATAGCCAACCTGACTACCTGCCCTATCCTCTCCTCAACATTTCTGATACACTAGAGCTTATTGCTGAAGTCACCTGGTGGTGGTGGTTGTTGTGTACCACAGGGTCAGAACTGACCTGCAGATGCATCTTCCAATAGATTTGCAGAGACAGTAATCACATAGGAGAGACTGATTGCCCATCCTTCTCCCACAGAGCAGCTGGTGGGTTTGAACCATGTGCCTTTGGGACGGCAGCGCAGCTTCTTGCACTAGGCCATCAGAGCATATTCTACATTTCTGATAAGCTCCTAGAGAGTGACAGAGCACCTCCACCATGAGCTGAAATTTTCTGCTTGTCCTAAGGGAACCCCTCCACAGGGATCCAGAGAGGACAGTGATTCACTCAAGATCATATATGAACTGGGACCAGGACTCAGAGCCAGTATGGCTTTATGAGGGCTCAGGAGCTTTGGGACAGCCTATTTGTCTTCTGATTCCCTCACAAAAGCCAATAGTGGAGTGGGACTTGCCTCCTGACAATATGTGCACACCAAGGGAGAACTACGCCTCTCACAAGGTTTTCAGTGGTTACACATCGATCACCAGGCCTTCCTTCTAGGCGTCTCTGGGTGGACTCAAACCTCCACACTTTCTTCTAAAAGTCAAATACATTAACTATCTGCGCCAGCCAGGGACTCTCAAAGACAGGAGTACTCGAGCTAAAAGCACACTCCTTAAGGTCAGGGTTCAGATCACTTGCTCATAGGGCCACTATGAGTCGTACTCACCTAGACGGCACATGATGACAACAGTCAGATAGAGAATATCTATTAGAGAACTAGAACACCTTCGGGCGTGATTTGGATCAGTGCCTCAGCCAGGTCAATCGCAGAGGTGTTTAGAGATCATGCAGGTGTGGAAGGCCTGGTGACTGCCCTCCAGCTGTCAGTTGAGCAGAAGAGAAATGCACCAGAAAAGTATCTCAAACCCTGGATCTCCCTCTTGGGAAGGCCCCCATGGCCCTTCACGTTTGCTTCCCAGGAAGCAGTTGTAACTTATCTGATTGTACATTAGGAAGACTAGACGGGCCTGGTGAGGAATTAGCTGCTGCACAGAACAGGTCTTCCCTGTCCAGCCTGCCTGTATTTGTGTGCCTGGATCTAACAGATAGTGGGGCTCAGCATTAACAAACTGATTTGCCTAAGAGAGCTCAAGCCATGGCCTTCAGGTTAGCCTCATCCATCCATAATGTTGAGTTTGTATCCCTGCATTGTTGTTGCAGTTGTGAGGTTCCATCAAGTTGACAACTACTCATATCAACCCTACAAACAACAAATGTGAACCCTGCCCTATCCTGCACCTCCCTGATATGCTTGAGCCTATTGTTACAGTCACTATGTCAACCCATCCTGTGAGAGTCTCCCTCTCCTTTGCTGTCTTCTTTCGCAGCTTGATGTCACTTTCCAAGGACTGGCCCTTCCTGATGACAACACGCCTTAAGTATGTGAGACGAATTTTCACCATCCTTGCCTCTAAGGAGCACACAGGTTTTATTTCCTCTGAGACAGACTTGAATTCCTTAGACAAGTTTATTCTCAACATATTGTATTCACAGGTGAAGAACCAGGGTGCTATTTATTAGAGCTTTGCTTACAGACTCTAGTGTAAAGGACAAACAAAATAGAAAATAAACCAGTATTTTCACAAGGTGATTCCCAGAAATTTCAATCTGGTAATCTGGGCATAGGAAACACTTGACAGCCTAGTGGTAAGGAACTAAGCTGCCAACCTAAAGGCATGAAGTTCAAGTCCACCAACTGCTGTGTGGGAGAATGGGCAATCTCCTTCTATATGATTTTCTGACTCTAAAAACCTGCTGTAGGGTCAGCTGTATGTCAGTTCCAACTCAATGGCACACAGTAACAACAGTTTTGGTATGGGGGTGGTGGCCTTTGGTAGTTCATCTTATCTCTCACCATGGCTCCTTTATAGGACTTCTAGCTCCTAGAGGCCACCCCCACATAGTCAAGAGGACCCTGCAGTAAAATGTCCTAAATGTTTTGCTAAATGCCTGACAAAAATCTTCTATAGCTAGTGAAAACCTTATAAGCTACAACATGCATTCATGTTACATCCTGTTACAGGTGTAAGTGTGACCCAAAAAAGAATATGTTCAACGCCAAACCTCAGTACCAGTGACTTTGACCTTGTTTAGAAACAGGGTATTTGCAAATATAATTAAGAGGTGCTCACACTGCATTAGGGTGGGCCCTAATCCAATATGTCTGGAGTCCCTGTAAGAGGAGAAGAGAAGAGAATATTCATAGAAGATTGTGAGTAAAAAAAGAAGCAGAGATTGAGGCTGTCTGACCACAAGCCAAGGAATGCATGGGGCCATCAACAGCTGGAAGAGTTAAGGAAAGATCATCCCCTAAAGCCGTTGTTGTTGTTGTTATTGACACAAGTACCATCAAGTTGGAATCCACCCGTAGCTGACCTTCCAGCAGAAGCAGAGTCCTGATGACACTTATTTTGGATCTCTGCCTCCAGAACTGTGAGAGATTACATTTCCTATTGTTCTGAGCCACCCACATCTTGATGCTTTGCCACAAATGGTTAATCCACCAAAAGGCTGGAGTCTACCCAAGGACACCTTGGGAAAATGCCTAGCCATTTACTTCTCAAAGTTCTGCCCTGGAAAACTCGATGGGGCACAGTTTTATTCTAGAAAGTATAGGTCACTAGGAGTTGGAGTGGACTCAATGGTAACTGGGGTTTTTTTGTTTGTTTGTTTTGTTTTGTTTTTGTTGCTTTAGTATGGTTTGGTTTGGGGTTTTAATTCCACAGGTTCAGCTGCAGCCTGAGGCTGCATTTCTAACAAACTCCCAGGCATTGCCAAAGCTACCAGTACCAGGTAACACCTTGAATACTGAGGCTCTGGGTAAAACACAAGTTGGAAGCCTCTTTTTTATTAACCCTTGAAGCATTCCCCACCTCCTGTAAGATGGGATCAGGCTCTATAAAGTTGTTTTTTCCCAGATCCTGCCTATCTTCTCAGACCCTTCTCAGGCCTGGAACAGTCAAATATGTGTAATAATATCTAACTGAACCTAGCCAGGCCCATGCAACATGCCTTTCTCTCCCTCCTGGCCTTTGTACAAAGTTTTGCCCGCTTCCACTAACTCTGTTAACTTCGACTAATATTCAAGATCCAAAACTCTCTTTCTCTGCCTCTCTGTCTCTCTCTGTCTCTCTCTCTGTCTCTCTCTCTCTCTCTCACACACACACACACACACACACACACACACACACACCACACCCCAGTAGAGTCAGGGCCAGCTTATCTGTGTCTCCATTATGCTTTGTGAAATGCCTGCCCCTCAGCACTCAACCCCTTTTTCTGTCTAACTCGACTGAGTTCTCTTCAAGGCTGACCCTAGCCAGGTCTCTCCAAATATAACTCTTTATTAAAGTGATTTCTTCAAGGAAGAAAGTCCAGGGACCAGATGTGAGGGCCTGGGAGGAGGAAATCAGGAAGGCAGAGAAGACCCATGCCCTAGTTACCTAGTGCTGCCTTAACACAAACATCACATGTGGGTGCCTGTAAAGAGGAGAAATGTATTTCTTCACAGTTCTGGAAACCACAGATGAGAGCCTGGGGACTTGACATGCTGATTCCTTCATCTTTCCTAGTTTCTGGTGTCTCTGACAACTCTTGGTGTTCCTTTGTTCATAGACAAGTCCTCATATAACTCTCTTTTACCTCTCTGCATGTGTTTCTTTTTCTAATCAACTTAAAAAAAATCCCACCAACCTCAAGAATTGTTTAGATTTAGAATTCACTCTACTGGTGTATGGTATAATTAAACAAAGAAAACCTGCTTTTCAAACAGAATCTCTTTGGCAAATATATTGTTGCCAGTTAACACGGAGTCAGCTCCAAATCATGGAGCCCTTCTACACGGTGAGTCAAGGTTAGCCCCAGCAAATACACATTTTCTGAGAGTCCAAGATATAAGTGTATTCCCAGTGATCACATCAGTCCCATGTAACAATGGTGGGAGGATCAGCTATACTACTCATCAAACTTGAGTCCACTCAGTGACACCTCAGAAGAAAGGCTCAGTGATCTATTTCCAGAACATCAGCCTTGAAAATCTCTTGGAGCATCATTCTAGTCTGATACACACGGGGTCATCAGAAACCAAAGTTCACTCCATGGTAACTGGTTAAGATGAAAAAAGATGAGTCTACAAATTTAATTTAAAATAACCTGTCCCATCTTTTGACTACTACTGTTGTTGATTACCTTCAAGTTGAGCGTGACTCATAGAGACCCTCTGAACAAAAGATCTGAAGCTTTCCTGTAACAATCATCATTTCTCAAAGTTCATAGAGTTTCCAGAGGCATGTTGTTTAGACAGTGGATGCCACTCCTATTTCCAATCCTGTCTTGAACTGGGAGCTCCACCAAACACTGTTCACCATGGATAACCCTTATGGCATTTGACAACCCAATGGCACAAGGTTCAGCATCACAGTAAACCCAGGTTACCTCAGTACAGCATATTGACAGAAGAGTACTGTACCATTTAGAAGAATGTTCCTCCAAAATATAACAACTGACTTTTAAAAGCAAAGGCCTTTCACTGGTCTTGTTGACTTTAAACAAGAGGCTTAAATTAAAAACAACCAATATAATATATTTTTTTGTTGATCGTTATTATGTGCTGTTGAGTCGCCTGCAACCTGTAGCAACCCTATGTACAGCAGCTCTGAACCCTGCCCTGTCCTGAGACTACCACACTGATAGTAAACTGTCATAATTTCATGCCTTTTACCCATGGACTGCCAAAAGAACAAATATATCTTGGAGAAAGTACAACCAGAGTGCTCTTTGGAGGAAAGGATGGTGAATCTTCATCTCACCTATTTTTAACATGCTGTTAAGAGAGGCTATTGCTTAGAAAGGTGGAGGGGCAGAGGAGAATCAGACCCTTAGGGAGATGGACTAATAACAGTGTCTGCAGCAGTGGACTCAACTGTGTCAACGATGATGAGGATGTCACAGGGTAGGACAGTGTTCAGGTCTGTTGTTCATAGCTTCACTCTGAGTTAAACTTGACTTGATAGCAGCTAACAACAACAATATGAGTCATACTTGACTTGAAAACACATAACAATAACTAGCCCTACTTACTTACTACGTCTGGTTTCTACCTTCAGTTTGATCCAAACACAGTTGTGAGAGTAAACCTTCAGAAACAAGACTTTCATCTTAACTCTACTTGTATACATATTCTATTCACAAAAGAATCTTCCAGTGATTACCAACTTAGCAATATAGTCAATGCATATTCTAAACAACCTACCTTCCAACTTCGTCTCCCTCATGATTCCTCTGTAACCTACTATTCCTGTCAGAATGAGTTAATTGCACCATGTGTAGTCCTAATTGTGGGATTTTAGTCACACTTTTCCCACATACTACTTATCCTTGAATTTGAAAACTTCATCAAATATTATTCTGTGATATCCCACATATGTCATTTAACATTTTATTGCAGATTATTTCTTTTTAAACTGAAGTAAAATCTACTTACAACAAGACAAGTCTACGGACTCCCTACATTTCTGGCAGTTTGGAAAACCAGCCTCAAGAATGAAGACTGAAGACTCATATCATCTTTTTTTTTTCTTTTCTACAATTATATTCTATCAACCCTCACAAACATCTACAGAGACCTCGGGCCTCCACTCATTCATTGCCGCACTACTCCCTCCACCCTCCTCCCAGTCTGCTCCCGTCCAAATGCCACAGTGCTTGTCAAAGCCAGCTCCGATCAATCTTCCCTGTCAGTGTGTCCCTTGCCATTCCCCATCACTCCTCCCTGAGAGAGACCCCACCCTGAGTCATAAGGAAAAGGGGATGGCGCACTCTCCTAGCCACTTCCCGCTGAAAAGGGACGCCGTGGGTTTCAGGGCGAAGATCTTCTCTCACTACTCTAAAGGGCCCCTTTGGCAGTAGGAAACACATAGACTATTATGGAGATTGACCTTGGAATTTAGATGCACTCCTATTGACTGTGCTTGGCCGTACATGCTCATATCCTCGAAGATGTATCATGGGGGTGTTGCAACCTTCATATCATCTTTGACCCATTCTCTTTCGCCCTCTTTCCCATACATTACCTGAGGCTGACATCCATTTCCTGAGGGAAGATTTTGAAGTTAAAGTTTTGTTGATCAAATTTGCAGATAAAATGAAAGTTGGAGAAATATCAAATGTACCACGGTCAAGGCTGAAACTGAAATTAAAATTGAAAAGCTTAGTGATATGCAAGAACCAGAAGAAGGCTCTGTAAAACTACTTTAGACATTAGGTGGAAGTTCTAGTAGGTTAGCTGGGATTCTAAAATCCATACAATCTGCTTACATACCTGAGTGTCATGATATACTTTTAAAAGGGTGTGACGAAAAGGCTGATATTTGACTTAGAGACCATTGTCACAGGATCATCTTTCTGATGATGAACCTTATATGTCAGGCATCTAGATGGTGATACTCAGTGGTTTGGTCAAACACTAATCCACATGTTAATATGAAGGTATTTTTGAAATACAGTTGACATCTATAATCAGGTGTCTCTAAGCAGATTGTCCTTAATATGCATGAGTCTGATCCAATCAGATGAAGATCATAAGAGCAAAAATGGAGGCTTCTTGGTGAAGGGGGGGAATCTGCCTCAAAATGATACCACCATCATCCTGACAGGCTCTCTTACAGATTTTAACTAATTAGTACAACAATGTCTCTTTGCCTATGTCCAGACTTCCCCATAGATTTTTTTTTCCCTGTTAGTCCCCACCATCAAGCTCTCACATGAGCAAATTCCTTAAGATCCTTCTACCCACATACACACACATACTTCATTGTCTCTGCTTTTTTTTCTAGAAAACTCTGATGATGATGTTACTAACACACTGGCTCCAATTCATGACAACTCCATGTCCAAATGGAGCATCACTTGTTCTTACAACATCTTTTCAACTGTTAGATTATTTGCATCCTCTGTTGAGGTCACTGTGCATTTGGAGTGCCTTCCAACCTAAGGGGCTCATCTTCCAGCAGTACTACTTCAGACAATATTCTGTTGCGATCCATAGGGTTTTTTACTTTCCGGAAGGAGATCACCAGGCCCTTCTTCCTAGTCTATTATCATCTGGAAGCTCTGCTAAAACTTGTCTTGCTGGTGAACTTGCTGGCGTTTGAAATGCCAGTGACATATCTCAGCATCCCAGCAAGACACAAAATATGCAGTACATAGGATGACAACTGATGGACACGTGGGAGACTTATGTTATTTACCTGATAGGAAGGAGGTAAGTGCAAATGTCTAAGCTACATACAAATTCAATCAAGGAAACCAGGGCTACCACTGGTCATATAGACCCTCTGTGAGTGTAAAAAATAAGCACTTTTTCCTTCTGGCAGATGTGGCCCTGAATGCCAGCCACGTGTGCTAGCCTCACACACCTGTTGTGCAGTGAGCAGCTTGAGCAACTGAACCCAACATGGTGGTGGTGGTGGTGGTGGTGATGGTGGTGATGGTGGTGGTGATGGTGAAGAACCACTGAGGGAGCTCAGCTTCCAAAGCTACTTTCACCGCCCTCTCTGTAAAGTGTAAAAATCCTGCGAGTGTTTTGGTGGTTCTGAAAAGAGCAAAACATAAGGCATGACTCATTCATTCAACTCTTAGGGATCCCCTTAGTTATCTAGTGGTGCTGTAACAGAAATGCCACAAATTTCCAGAAGGCTAGTGGTCCAAATTCAGAGGGCTGGCCCTAGTGGAAGGCTTGCTTTCTGTGTGTCTCATAGTTCTAGGAGGTTCACAGCACAGAGACATCAAGTCAAAGATTTTTCTCTATTTCTGGCTCTTCTTTCTGAATGATAGTAGGTCCTGCTCTGATCTCGACTCACTTGTTTAATCTGGAGGCCTAGTCCACAGTGAGTTCCCCTACACCAAGAGCTGTGCCTCTGCCAGTTCGAATCCACCATTAACTCCAAGGGAGAAAGATAAGCAATCTCCTCTGGTGCCATTTACAGCCTTGGAAGCAAATGGAGGATCAAGTGTGAGTCAGTTACAATTAACATCAATCAGTTATATCTCAAAAAAGATTGCTTCATGACACCACCTAATTTCTGTAGATTTCAGTGTGCCTCATGAACGTGACTGCTACCATTCCTGCCTCATTAATATTACAGAGGTTAAGATTTATAATATCTAACATTATTATATCAGATGAAAAATAGAGGTTAATTAAATAATTGAGAGACACTATTCAAATAATAACAACTATATACTTAAAAGACTTGAAAACAAGTACTCACACAGATATTTGCTCAGCAGTGGTCATGCCAGCACTGTTTACAATAGTGATAATGTGAAAACAATCAAAATGTCCACCAATAGATGAATGCACTTTTTAAAAAAATTGTTGTATTTCTATAAGAGACTATTACTCAATCATGAGAAATAAAATCCTAATGCATGCCACAATATGAATTTGAAAACATTATGCTGAGTGAAGTAACTCAGACACAAAAGTACAAATATGGTATGATCCCACCCACACAAAATATCTGGAAAAGGTAAATTTAAAGATATAAAGTAGGTTAGAGGTTGTGAGGAGCCTGGTACTAAAGGGAGAAGTCCAAGTTCCCCTGAAGGTATTGGCAAAAAAATAAACCCCAGGAAAATGATGGAACACCAACCCAGGTGTTTAAGTAAAAAACACAAATTTGGATGTGCTTACTTGTCTATGCCAAGAAATTGGGAAAATAGCTACCTGGTCATCTGGCTGGAACAGATCCATGTTTGTTCCAATTTGAAAGAAGAGTGATACATTTTTGGAAATTATCAAGTAATATCATTAGTATCTCATGCAAGTAATAGATTATAGATGATATTGATAAGAATGGGAATCCTAGACAACTTAATTATGTCCATGTAAAACCTATACATAGACAAAGAAGCAGTTATCAAAACAGAACAAGGAAACACTGTGTAGTTAAAAATCAGGAAATGTGTATGTCAGATCTGTAGCTTTTCTCCATGCCTATTCCATGTGTGTGTTGAGCAAAATAATTTGGGAAATTGGACCATATGAATGTGACATTATGATTGAAGGAAGGTTTCATCAACAAACTGCACTATAGAGATGGCACAAGCTTGCTTGGAGAAAATGAAGACTTGAAGCACTTAATGAAGAAAATTAAAAGCTATACTCATCAATATGGATTACATTTTAACAAGAAAAAAATCCTCACTGTTGAGCTATCAAGCAACATAACAATAGGTGGAGAAAAGATTGAAGTTGTCAATAATTTCATTTTACTTGGTCCACCCACAGTAGCAGCAGTCAAGAAATAAAGGATATATTGACAAATTTGGTATCCAGGATCATTGGACAAATTGGCTATCCAGGATCTCTTTAAAGCGCTCAAAAGCAAGGATATTTAAAGACTAATGTGCACCTGACAAGCTATATAGCATTTTCACTTACTTCATGTACATGTTGAGGTTGGACAATGACTAAGGAAAACCGAAGAAGAACCAATGACTGAACTGTGTTGTTGGCAGACTATTGTATGTACCGTGAACTGTCAAAAGAACAAACAAATCTGTCTTGGAGAGAAAGTGCAACCACTTACTCCTTAGAGGCAAGGATGGTGAATGTTCATCTCACATATTTTGAGGATGTGGTTAGGAAGGGTCAGTTCTTGGAAAAAGACATACAGTGAAAGTTAGAGAGTCAATAAAAGACAAGTCAACAAGACAGACTGACTCAGTAATCACAACATTGGGCTTGAGAATGCAGTAATTGTGCCGCTTTCACAGGTTAGGACAAAGTTGTTGCCAGGGTTGTTCTGAGTTGTAGTCAATGATGTGTAACAATAGCAACAGGAGCTAGGGAAATGTGGAAACAGGGAATTTTGATCAAGGAGCATTGAGTTTCTGTTTAGGATGATGAAAAAGTTCTACAAACATGGATGATGATGATGGTTATACAATGTGGTGAATGTAATTAATGTCTGAACCATACATTTAAAATATAAGTAGGGAGCTCTGGTCTAGTGGCAAGAAGCTGTGCTGCAATCCCTAAGGCTCATGGTTAGAGTCCACCAGCTGCTCCGTGGGAAAAGGATGTGCAATCTCTTCTGGTGCAATTAACTGCCTCTGCTATAGGTCGGTTCCAACTCGAGGGTAAACAACAACAACAACAACAACAATATAATGTTATCTAAGGAAGCTCTGGTGGCCTAGTGGTAAGAATCTGCACTCCAATCCCAAAGTCATGTGTTTCGAATTCAGCACCTGCTCTGTGGAAGTAGCTGTTAAGTACTATCGAGTCGTAGACAACTCATAGCAATCCTATGAACAGAAGACCTGAACACTTGAATAACTTTCATCATTTCTTCACATTCATAGAGTTTCTGTAGACAAGATATTTCAGAAGAGGATGCCACTCCTGCTTCCAAGCTTGTTTTATTCAGGGAGCTCCACCACTGTCCACCATGGATAACCATTATCTCATTTGACACATCAGTGTCACAGTGTTTAGCATCACAGCAAACACGAGTTACTTCTGTACAGCAAATGGACAGAACAGTGCTATACCACTTAGAAGAATGATTGACCAAAAACAATTAAAACCAGGCCTGAGGGCTGCAGATTAAAATCACCCACCTTTGGCTTGGTAGCATCACTTACTATCCACTAGGCAACAGAGCTCCCTCACAGCAATTCTATGAACAACAGATCTAACCCTTGCTCTAACTTATCTCCTCCCATACAGTTACTGTCTCTGAAAACCCGCTTAAGGGTTGGCTATGGGTCGATTCTGACTGGATGGCACACAATAACAGCAACATAATGTTATTTGGAAGAGATCCATATTTATACCCACTCCAAGAAAAGATGATCAAACAAAGTGTGAAAATTAACAATATCACTACTATCACATGCAACAAAAATCCTGCAGAAGGTTATTTTAAAAAAACCTGGAACAGAAGACTATTTGACAGACAATTGCTAGAAGTGCTAGCTGGGTTTAAGAGTGGCCGTAGCACTAGGGACATCATAGCCAATGTCAGATGGATCTTGGCTGAAAGCAGAGAGTACCACAGGAATGTCTATCTGTGTTTCATTGACTATAAAAAGACACTTCACTATGTGAACCACAACAAACTGTGGCTAATCTTGAGAAGAATGATAATCCCAAAACACCTGATTGTACTCATGTAAAATTTACACGAGCTAAGAAGCAGTTGTCAGAACAGAGCAAAGAAACATTGCATGGTTTCGGGAAGAGAGTGCATCAGGGATGAGCCCCTTCTCCATACCTTTTCTTTTTTTTTTCTCCATACCTTTTCAATCCCTATGTGGAACAGATCATTTGGGAAGCTGGATTTTGTCAGGAGGAATGTGGCCTCAAGATTGGAGGAAGACTCATCAATAACCTGAGATATGCATATAATATGTCCTTGCTCGCTGAAACTGAAGGGAACCTGAAGCAAGTGCTTCAGAAGATCAAGAACTTCAGTCTTCAATATGAATTGACTCAACATCAAGAAAACAAAAGATTCTCACTACTGGGCCAATTGGCATCTGATAGATGGAGAAGAGATTAATATTGTTAACAATTTCAGCTCACTCAATTCCACAGTCAACGCTTTTGGCAGCAGTAGTCAGGAAATCAAAAGGATTGAATTGTGAAAATTTGCTGTCAGGGACCTTTCCAGAGTGCTGAAGAGCAGTGATGTCAGTCTAGAGACTAAAATGTGCCTGACCCAAGCCATGATCTTCACACTTACAATGCATTGGAGACCTGGACCATGACTAAAGATGACAGAAGAATTGATGCTTTTGGGTTGTGATGCTGGAGACGAGTATTGAATATACCATGGACTGCCAAGAAAACAAACAGGTCTGTCTTGAGAGAATGAAACCAAGTTTCTTCTTGGAGGCAAGGATTTTGAAGCTCTATCTCATAATTTGGGCATGTTGCCAGGAGGGACCATTCCTTAAAGAAGAACATCATGCTTGGAAGCATGAAAGGATAGTGCAAAAGAGGAAGACCCTGGATGATATGAATTGGCACAGTAACTGGAGTAATGAGGGGTAGATGTGTTGGAGTCAGTAAGACTGGCTCAGGACAGGACAGGCTTCAGAGCTGTTGTAATCTGAAGTAAGTATATTGTACTCTGCGCTATGAGTCAGTCTACTTGATGGCACACATTAGCAACAATAACAACAACAATAATATGTTATCTGTATTTTGTCCCAAGGTGCTTTGGTAGTTAGTACATAATGTGGTGGTCTTCTCGACAAAAGGTTCTAGTGCAGCAGCTGCTCTGAAGGAGAAACATTTCCTGTGACAATTTGTAATTTTGGAAATGGAATGGAGAGTCACTATGAGTTGTAATTGAATTAATGGCAATAGATTTTTAAGGTCACAATAACCAAAAACTGAACCCAGGCCATTCTTCAAATGTTCTCATAATATGTTTTCATAAGTGAGAGACTTAAATCACTTTCTTTTCTCTTCATTGTGACTGTGTGAAAGTTTGCAAAGCAATTTGGCTTTCCTTTCGAACATTCATACACGTTTTGTTTTACAATATTAATTGCAATACCTGCAGTGTAATCCACAGTGGGAACACTTCCTCCCAGGATTTCCTTTCTATTCATCCTTCTGTCCTACTCCTTTCCGCCTCTTGAGATTTATCTAAGCAAAGCTGCCCTTTTGACCTAACACGGTAAGTTGTTTTGAGGAGTGATGTCTGCTTGCTGCTACTGTTCACTTTACAGGCCTGTCTGTTGTTTGACTAAAGGTTGGGCCATGGGCTTGAGTCTCGTCCTAGATTTGAAGGCCATCATTGTGGGGGTTCCGTTAGTCTCTGCTGAACCAGTCAGTATGCCTGGCATATTTCACGTTTTCAAGTTTTATTCTACATTTGTTTTTATTTGTGCCATCTCACTATTTTTTTTCAACTGTAGTTTTTTAAAAATTCACTTTTACTTGATATTGGTTTGTATACAAAATTCTTATATATTGTTTCATTTCTATACATTGTGTTTCACACATTTCTTCATTCACATTGTGTTTCATAAGATCATTCCTATACATAGTTTTTTTTATAAAATTAATCATTATTAATGTATGCCCTGCCCATTAATACCCCATCGTTTTTAGTTTTCCACTGGATCTTTCCTAATTTCTTCACCCCCTCCTTGCACCCACCAAACTCTGTGACCCTGTGATTTTCCCCCTCTCCTCACCCTCAGCTCCCTCCCAACTCTCCTTTCCCCTTTGGACTTTCATCTACATCTTATTAGTTATCCTTCTATTTTTACAATAATGGTCATATGCAGTATTTGTCCTTATGAGACTGAGTTAGCCACAGTTTTAATCCACTCTCTAGCCAGGACCTTCTAGGGAGCTCCAGTGGAGCCCAAAGGCACGCAGCTTGAATCCACTCCACAGCAGGAAGGATCAATTCCTGTGCGATTTGCTGTCTCTAAAAGCCCGCTGGAGGGTCATCCAGGACCGTCTACTGTGTTTGATCTGATTTTTGAAAATAGATACTGTGAGTTGAATTTTGCCTCCTGAAGAATACTGAAGTCTTTCGTCTGGTATTTATTTGTGAATGTGACCTTTCTTTTGGGACGTAGTCGGGGGTGGGGATAGTCTTTACAGATGTGATCGATGTAGAATAAGACCATACTGAATTCAGGTGGGTATCAGTCCAATGACTTGTGACCTTATAGGAGGGAGATTTGACTGTAGAGGTGCGTTGGCGCACAAAAATATGGTCATGTAATATGATAGAGGTAGAAATTGCACGGCTGCATCTCTAAGCCAAGGCCTGCCAAGGGTTGTTGGCAGCCACCAAAAACTGGAAGAGGCAACAGAGGCTCTTCCTCCAGGGCCTTTGGAAGGAGTAGAGCCCTGATAATACCTTGATTTAGGACTCTTGGCCTCCAGAACTGTGAGAACGTAAATGGCTGTTGTAATTTGTTATAATAACCTGAGAACACTCAGACAGATGCAGATTTTTAGGTGGAGTAGAATGAGATGGGCACTGTGATCAAGAAGACTACTCTGAGGGGCTCTGCAGAAGCTGAATGTGGCCGTGAAGGCCTGACTAAATAGGGGCTGGGGAAATCTGAAGGAGAGTTTGGCATTGCTTTGGAACAATTCTGCTAGGGAGCAGAACTCATTCCTCTATTACAGAAGGACCCTGGCACCGAGGGGCTGGCCCAAGTCTGGGAGGAGAGGTGCTCCTAGTTCTGAAGAGCAGAGCCCACCCGTCCTGAGGGTTCGGCCGAGCAGTGCTCCTGGCCACTGGGTTAAAATGCATTGTACAAGCTTCAGCTAGAGACCTGATTTGGGGGCGCTCTACCAACCAACCAGCCAAGTAACCAACCTGTCACTGTCCAGTAGACTTTGACTCATGGTGACCCCATGTGTGCCTGGAACTGTGCTCCAGGGGGGTTTCAAGGGCTGCTTTTCCAGATGCTAATTGCCAGGTCTTTCTTCCTAGTCACCTAACCCCTAATCTTTTGGTTAGCAGCTGCACATGTCGACCATTTGTCCCATTCAGTAGTACTTTCTCTACTGAACGAGGGCTCACCCAGGTCCTGCACAAGCCAGGGCCTTCCTTCACTTTGCCTTGCTCATCTTAGTTTTACTCAGCGTTTTCCAGTATCAGCTACTATTCATGTGGCTGTTTGTCGGCATCCGGCACCTCAGCTGCCATGTACACCCACTTGGTGATTTGTTCACTGTTACCCTGCAGCTTCTGCCCCACAGCTGATGCCTAACAGGTGCTCAGTAGATAACTGTCAAATCAAATGAACAAATAAACAACAAAACACATGGACTAACCAACATGACCACCCACAGCGAGTGCCACTTGCAACATTTGTCAACCCACCAGCCCACCCTCCCCCACCATCCCCCACCGGGGCTTGCTGGTCTGCCTCTCAGAGCTGGATGAGGAGGGCAGGATGCTTCTCTCACCGTCCATTTGTTCTGCACTCTCCTGCTTACCTCCCCCTCTTTCCAGGGAGCAGCCCCTCTTTTGGGTCTACTCGGGACAGGACACATTAAATATTATGGCTGGACTGCAGAGCAGCCGGCTCTGCCATTTGGCTGCACATATTGGGACAATTACTCTAATGGCCTCCCTGGACGTCTTCATGCTTGGGAACTCTCATTTCACACTGAGCAATGCTCAGCCTCTCTCTCTCCAGAGAGAGTTAGGATGCTTCCTTGTTCCCCAGCCTCTCACCACAGACAGGAAACATCTCCCACTATCTGTTCTCTGTGCAGTCCAGGCTTGCTATCTGCTGACTAGCAGGTTTGTGTCTGAGGGACTATGAGAGAAGGTCGTCAGGATCATCAGTGTTAGGGAGACACAAGCACACAGCTAGCTGCTAACCAGATGGGAAGCTAATGACAGGTGGGAAGGTGCAGGGACTCACCTCTTCTTGAGCTCACTGGTCACACTGTACCTTCTCCCCATAGGTCTGCCCTTCAGAAGGCCCATTTCTCACAAGAACACGCCAACATACACCATACAATACACGTATAACACTAATGTATTGCAGTCACTTCAGCAAGAACTCACAGCTGACAGTCTACTGGGTTTCGAAGTCTGTAAATTGAACAGGAGGAAATTGTCTTTCTTCAAGGTGCCACGTGGTAGATGCAAACTAAGAGGCATGGGTTTTGGATTAGCAGGACAATTTACAAATTATACCACCAGGACGTCTTAATAACAGACATGTTGTTGTTGTTGTTGTATGCTGTTGAGTTGGAACCAACCAATTGCTGACCTTTCAGTAGGTTTTCAGAGGCAGTTAATCACGTGGGAGGAGATTGCCCATCCTTCTTCTGCAGAGCAGCTGACAGATTCAAACCGGGAGTCTTTGGGTTTGCAGTGCAGCTTCTTACCACTACTCCATCAAAGCTCCCTAGTTACAGACATAGTAAATAAAAATTTGTGTTCATTTCCTAGAGCCACTGTAACAAAGTATCACAAAATGGATAGGACAGAATTGTATTGCTCCACAGTTCTGGAGGCCAAGTGTTTGAAGTCAGGTCAGCTGTGCAGATTCCTTCTGAGGCACTGAGAGAGAATCTGTTCCTTGTCTTTTTCCTAGCTTCTGGTATTGCCCATGATCCTTAGTGGCGTGTTTAGTTTGTAGATGTATCACTCTAATCTCTGCCTCCATTGTCACATGGTCATCTTTATTCTGTCTTTCTAATGTGAGGACTCCAGCCAGACTGAATGTAAGCCCCAGTACCCTTTCTAAAGAAGACCATATTGACAGGTACTGTAGGTAAAGCCTTCAACATATCTTTTGGGAGTGCATAATTTCATCCATTGCTCTCAGGGATGTCTCCAGAGCACTAAAGAGCAATGATGTCAGTCTGGAGACCAAGGTGAACCAGGTCCAGGCCATGGTCTTCTCAATTGCTTGCTGTGGATCTGAAAGCTGGACAAATGACTTGAATGACAGAAGACAAACTGATGCTCTGGAGAAGAGTATTGAATATACCATGGACTGCCAAGAGAACAAATAGATCTGTTGTGGAGATGGTGTACCCAAGTTTCTTCTTGGAGGCAAGGATTTTGAAACTCTGTCTCACATATTTGGGGCATGTTGTCGGAAGGGACTAGTCCTTGGAGAAGGACATCATGCTTGAAACGATGGAGGGTCAGTGCAGGAGAGGAGGACCTCAGATGAGATGGATTGACAATGACTGGCAATGGGATCAGATGTGTCTTAGACAGTGAGGAAAGGGCAGGAAAGAGCAGGGTTCAGAGTTATTGTTGATAGGGTCACTATGAGTGTAGTGGACTCAACAGCACATAACAGCAATAACAATTTGATCCATAGCAGTCCATCTTCTGGTTCCCTAAATTCATGTTCTTTTCACAAGCAAAATATAGTCACCCTATATAACATCTCCGAATTTAAGCATTCCATTTAAGCAACCCATTTAAGTATTCCAAAATTTTTCAAATTCTTAAGTTCAAAAAAACTCATCCTCCAAATCATTTAATGTAAGATGAATGAGACTCCTGGTGGGTTCCATCCTGAAACAAACTACCTCCATGGACCTGTGAGACCTAGAATACAAGTTATCTGCTTCCAAATACAGTGATGGGGCAGGCATAGAGGAGGTAGACACGCCCATTCCTAAAGGGCAAAATTGGAGGGAAGAAAAGGGGCCATCAGTCCCAAGCAAATCTGAAACTCAGCTGGGTGAATTCAATTCAATCTCAAGGCTTGAAAAACATGCCTCTCTGACAACAACAGAACTTTAACGTAGACTACAATTTCCCTGTTGTTTCAAGGTTGCTTAACTTAGTAGATTTTTTTTAAAAGACCACTTTATCCCCTAAGTATGGCATGTGACTGACCTTTAACAAGGGCTAACATTTTGGTCTCTGGGGTGGAGGCTGAGATTGGCATGTTTCATTTTTCACAGCAGATCCATTTTGATGATTTTCTTTCTCTAATGAACACCCATGGTTTTATTCTTGGAGGAAATAATGTCAACCAGCCCTTTAAAAAAAAAAAACAGTGGGTTACATATTATACAATTAATCCCCAATGCATAGCTAACAGAAGTAATGTCTTAGAAAAATATCCTTGGGAAGGAGGGTCACGGTTGTTTCATTAATATTTAAAATGGACTCAAGTATGTCAGCGATGATGTGGATGGTACAGGACCAGGCCTTTTTGTTCACAGGGTCCCTATGACTCGGAGTCAACTTGAAGACACCTAACAACAACAGCAACAACACTCTCACCTGGTAAAGAGAGTTGAGGGGAGGAAGTTGTGCTGCTAACCCAAAGACCATGTTTCTCTTGTGGTTAGAATCCACCAGCGGCTCTTCAGGATGAAGATGGACAATCTCCTCTTGTGTGATTTACAGCCTCAGAAACCCTCAGAAGCTGGAGGATCAGCTATGAGTCAGTCCGACTTGATGGCAATGAGCTGAGTTTTTAGTTGGGTCAGATCTTTTCTTTTTATTAATTTCAAAGAAAATTTACAGAGACTTTGGATTTCCATTCATTCATTGTTGCACTTTTCTCCCCTCCCAACCCTCCCCCCAGTACACTCCCCTCTTGGAAAAGTAAAATTCTTTCATTGTCTTACAATCCCTCCCCCCAGGTCTACTACACTATGCAGCCTTCCCTCTGGACTTCTGTCATGACAAAATACCTAATCACATGTCCCTTTAAAACCGTTTTCTCCATCATCTGTTTCAATGCAATATACATTATTTATCCCATCTTTCCTAGTCCCCCCTCAAACCCGAGGTCAGTCCTGTTTTACAACAGTGGCACCATGCAGTATTTGTCCTTTTGTGACTGAGATACTTCACTCAGCATAATGTCCTCCAGGGTCACCCATTTTGAATAATATTGCATGAGTTCCTTGTTTTTCAATGCAGCATAATATTCCATTGTGTGAATATACCACAGCTTCTCTATCCATTCATTTGTTGATGGGCACTTAGGTTGTTTCCAACTCCTTGCTATTATGAACAAAGCTGCAACAAACATGGGTGTGAATATATCTGCTTGGATGTTAGTTATGGCCTCTTTGGGGTATATTCCCAGTAGTGGAATTGCTGGGTCAAATGGTATCTCTATTTGTAACTTTTTGAGAAAGCGCCATACCGCCTTCCACAGTGGTTGCACAGCGTCAGATCTAAACACCTGTTTTAGTCCCAATTAAGCCTTTTATGGATTGTATTGTGTCCTTCCCCAAATACCTCAAAAAAAAGGTCAGGTTGAGGTCTAAACATGTACTACCCATGAACATGATCTAGCTTGTCTAGAAATGGAGACTTTGGAGATGTTATCAGGTTCACTCACATGAGGTCGTCCTGGAGTAGGGAGAGTCCTAATTTAACAAGAATGTTGTTCTTATAGAAGAAGAGAAGAGACACAGACAGACACAGAGGGAAGACAGCTACATGAAGACAAAGACAGAAATCAGAGCTACACTCCCATAAGGCAAAGAATGTCTGGAGATGCTAGAAGCTGACAAAGAGAAGGAAAGACCAGACTCCTATGGCCTTTGGGAGAGTCTGGCCCTGCCAACATTTTCAATTAGAACTCTTAGCCTCCAGAATTATGAGAAAATAAAATTCCTTTGTTTAATACAACTCACTTTGTGATCCTTTATTATAACAGTGCTAGGAAGCTAATACAGCAGGATCCTTGGTAATTCCTGGCTGAAAAGCAGAGAGTACTAGATATATCTGTGTTTCATGGACTGTGGAAAGGCATTTGACTGTGTGGATCACAACAAATTGTGGCTGACCTTGAGAAGAATAGGAATCCTAGAACACTTGATTATGCTCAGGCAAAACCTATGCTTCGAACAGGAAGCAGTAGTCAGAACAGAGCAAGGAAATATTGCATGATTAAAAATCAGGAAAGGAGTGTGTAGGGGATATGTCCTGTCTCCATACCTTTTTATATGCAGAACAGATCATTCGGGAGGCTGAGCTTTATGAGGAGGAATGTGGCATCAGGATTGGAGGAACACTCATCAACAACCTGTGTTATGCAGAGGATAAAACCTTGCTTGCTGAAATGGATGAGGATCTGAAGCGTTTGCTGCAGAAGGTCAAGGACTGTAGTCTTCAATATGAATTGAAGCTTAACATGAAGAAGACAAAGATTCTCACCACTGGGCCAACTGGCAGCACCATGACTGATGGAGAAGAGATTGAGGTTGTTAACAATTTCAGCTTGCTCAGCTCCACAATCAACATTCTTGGCACCAACCAGCGGTCAGGAAATAAAAAGGTGAATTGAATCAGGGTAGTCCGCTGTCAGGAACCTTTCCAAAGAGCAAAAAAGAAATTATGTCAGTCTAGAGACTAAGGTGCAACTGATTCAGGCCATGGTCCTCACAATTACTTGCTATGCATTAAATAACTGGATAATAATTAAAGATGACAGAAGAAGAATTGATACCTTTGAGTCGTGGTGCTGGAGAAGAGTATTGAGCATACTGTGGATCACCAGGAGAACAAATAGGTCTGTTTTGGAGAGGGTGAAACAAAGTTTCTCCTTGGAGGCAAAGAGTTTGAAGCTCCATCTAATATACTTTGGGCACATAGCCCAAAATTGGAGTGACCAGTCTTTGGAGAAGGACAACACGCTTGGAAGGGTAGAGGGACAGTGCAAGAGAGGAAGACCCCAGATGAGATGGACTGATGCAGGACCTGGGGCAATGGGGTGAGATGTGTCAGAGTCAGTGACACTGGCTGAGGATAAGGCAGAGATAGGATATGTACGCAGGGGTCACTATGAGTGGTGGGCAACTCATCAACTACAGCAAAATGGAGATAAGAATGTCTGTTTACATCCCCTGTTAGTTTGTTTTGTTGTGATAGCATACATGTTGGAAGCTGTGTCGCCAGCATGTCAAATACCAACAGTGCATCACGGAGTAGGAAATAAAGCCTCACAATCTACTTTGAAAAATAAGCAAAACAAAACATAACAAAAGTCTCGGACAGAAGATTGTCCAAGAAAATGCTAGACAATGGGCACTCTAGGTTGGAAGTATATACGAGGGCTAAGCAGTGGATTTGAGCACATGGGGCTTATGAAAACAGGCAGCACTTTGCTCTGCTGTACAGGCTCACCATGAGTCTGAGCCCATCACACAGCGGTTAGGGCCTTTTTTCTCCCAATCAAGTTTAGCAGTGCCTTTGAAGTGCTTGATTCTGCAGCATCCCTGAATGTGTGAGAGCAGAATTCTTTCCAGGTAGTTTTGTCCATCTTAAAGGAAGTACCAAGGTAAAACTTTGCATGGTTGGTATAAATGTTCCCCACTGTCAGGTTAGAAAGGAGTCTTCGTGGCACTCACTTATAAACCAGAATGTTGGCAGTTCAAGCCCACCAGTTCTGCAGTAAAAAGGTATCACAATCTTCTGTTAAAATGTACGCACCTCTAAAAATACCCCAACAGAGCTCTGGTGGTCTAGAGGTAAGACACTTTGTTGCCAGCATAAAGGCCCAGTGCAGTTTGAATCTATCAGCTGCACACAGAAACATGGGGAATTTCCTCTCATGCAATTTCCTGCCTCTGAAAGCCCTTTGGCTATGAATTGGTTCAGACTCAAAGGCACATCACAGCATCACAGAAGACCCAATGCTGTTAAGCTAGCTTCAGGGAGTCTGACCTCCCATAGAGTTTCTGAGGCTGTAAATCTCTGTAGGAGGAGACAGCTCACTTATCTCACATAGAGCAGCTGGTGGATTCAAACTGCTGACCTTTCAGTTAGCAGCCCAATATATTGGGCACTGTGGCACAACTGCCCTTTGGAAATATTTTAGGACGGTTCTCCTCTGTCCTATGGAAACATTATGAGTTGAAATTTACTCTAAAGCAGCAACTTTAGTTGATGACGTTAGTAGTTCAAACCCTCCCAGCGAGCTTGTGAAGGAAGGCCTGTGATCTTCTGTGAAGTGAGGCAATCTTAAGAAGCCCAGTTCTAGCACAGTTCTCTTGTGACACGTGTGTTCATTATGAGTTGGAACTGACAGTGCCTGGTTTTGTCTTCACGCTACCTCCGAGCTTTGGCCAGACTCAGCCAGAGAAAAAGTCCATCTTCTCTCTTTCCCTCTGGAACCCATCAGTGTCTTCTTCCTGGGGCTTCCGCTGACCAAAGGGAAGAACCTATAAGGCAATGGTTGGGCTGCTTCCTTCCTAAGACTTCCCTCATGTCGCCTCCTCACTCGAGAAGGGTCCGACCAGTTGGGCGGGGAGCTCAGGCGCATCTGAGGCACGACGGGTATGGCATATGCCCTGGGTGTCACCTAGAGGGGTGCCAATGAGAAGTTTCTTTTGGCATACGCCTCACCACCTGTGAGAGACCATTCAGCAATTTAAAACTAATGGTAATTTTCCATAAATACACCTCTGATGGGAAGTTAAAGCTGAGGAGGAAGAAGTTGGAGTCCCAGGCATCAACTAATAACTAGTCTTCATTACTAATTAGTCTTCCTGCTCAAAGGGCTCACTCTTCCCAGCGAGGGCTCAAGGAGGCTTTCCCAAGAGAGGTAACCGGCCGAGCTTCCAGGAGGTGGCGCTGCAGGGAAATGATGCAACAGGCGCACGTGCCTGGTGACCGCAGGTCCACAAGGACAGCCACCTCCAGTGAGAATTAGACACTGTACTGTATCCGGGACCAGACTTATGACGAATGACTCTAATTCTTCAGACGTGTACAGTGCAAGGCACACCTGGATTTCTGCACGTGCTCTGCCATTTTCGAACCACTTGAACCATTTTCAAACTTGCCCCCAGCAAGTCCCTTGTCTAAGCCTATAACAGGATTCAAATTATACCAAACCACCACCATCGAGTCAGTTTCAGCTCAAAAGGAGCGTCCATCAGGTTTCTGAGGCTGTACATCTTTACAGGAGAGACTGCTCATCTTTTTACCTCAATGGATTCAAATTGCTGACCTTTTAGTCAGCAGTCTGCTACCTTGTGCTCTATATAACTGAGGCTCTTTTCAACAGCAGGAGGAAGTACCTCATTGCCAAGTGCAATATACACGGAAGATATCCATGACTTCCTCTTTCTTTCACTAGAACAGTTGTTTCCAGACTAGTAATTTCCAGAACAGAAACATTGTTCTCTTTAGCTGATGGGACTATTTCAGGAGCCACTGGTATTGGAACTTGTTATTGTTTTCTGATTAGTTCATTAATTATGTGTAGGTAAATGGGTGTTCCTGAAGAGTGTGATTTTTGTTGTTGTCAGCTCCAACTCATAGCCCCCTGTATACAATTGAATGAAACGTTGCCTGGGTCTGTGCCATCTTTACCATCTTTTTATTATATTTGATTGCTTTGCTGGTAGCTGTTATTAGTGGCTCTAACCTAGAGGCTATCAATGTATCAGGCAATATTCTGTAATGTCCTGTATAGTATTACTAGCTAATTCTCCGAGAGAGATTACTGTTTCCTTTTTATTAAACTGTCTTAACTCGGAAGCTCCTCTGAGACCTGCACACCTTGGATGATCCTGCTGCTATTTGATATACTAGTGGCATAGTTTCCAGCATCATAGTAACCTGGCAGATGGCTGATGGCCTAGTTTGTTTTCGAAACTCTTTAGTTGTTGTTGTTATTGTTGTTAGGTACTATCAAGTGGGTTCAACTCACAGGGACCCAATGTACAACAGAATGAAATCTGCCTTGTCCTGCACCAGCTTCACGATCATTGCTGTGCTTCACTCTTGCAACCACTGTGTCAATCTCTCTCAGTGAGAGTTGTCTTCTTTTTGCTGACCCTCCACTTGGCCAAATATGATGTCATCTCCAGACACTGGCCCTTCCTGATAGGACTCCTAAAGTATGTAAAATAAAATCTTGTCCTCCTCTCTTCTAAAGAGCATTCTGACTGAGATTTATTCTAAGATAGATTTGCTCATTTTTCTGTAAATCCATGGTATATTTAATAGCTTTTGGAAACGTCGTAAGTCAAAGGCATCCATTCTCCTCCATCTTCCTTATTCATTGTCCAGCTTTCATACACATGTGCTGATTGAAAATGTTGAGAACCTACATCCTCAAATAACATCTTTGCTCTTCAGCATTTTAAAGAGGTCCCTTTGTAGTAGATGTTCCCAATGCACAATGATTGATTTCTTGACTGCTGCTCCCATGGGTGTTGATTGTAGACACAAGTACAATTAAGTCCTGACCACTTCAATTTCTCCTATATTTATCATAATGTCACTTATTGGTCCACTTGTGAAAAGTTTCGTTTTCTTTACATTGAAATGTAATCTGTACTGAAGACTATAGTCTTTACTTTTCAGCAGTAAGTGTTTCACTCACAAGTTGTTAAAGAGTCTTTCTCAATCCTGATACACACACACACACACACACACACACACACACACGAGTTTCTTGGACTATGTGGTTATCATAGAACTCTGTCAGTTCCACATAAGTACAATTAAATGTTCTGCAATTCTCATTCTTAACAATGCTATCCATAATTGATTGTGATTCATGCGTATGACTTTGCATATTAAAAAAAAACACAGGTAAACACCTTTTTGGCATTCTGTGCACTCATCCAAGATCCACCTGTTTTCAGCAGTGCCATCTTTCATTCTACAGCCTCTTCTGAACCCAGCTTGAATTTCTGGCATTTCCCTGTCAATATGCAGCTATCTTTTAAAATGATCTTTAAAAATTATTTTTGCATGATAGCAATGATACTGTTTGAAAATTTTTGCATTCTGTAGGATCAACTTTCTCTGGAATGAGCACAAATAATGGTTCTCTTCTCCTAGGTACTCCAGATAGCTGCCTCCCAAATTCGTTGGCATAGATCGATGAATGAGCATCTCCAGCACTGCATCCATTTACTGAAACATTTCACTTGGTATTGTCAATTCCAGGAGCCTTGCTTTTTGCCAAATCCTTCAGTGCAGCTTGAATTTCTTTAATACTATCATTCCTTGACTATATGCTACCTCCTGAGATAGCTCCGTGTACTCCTTTCGTCTTCTTTTGATGCTTCTCATATTTTGCCCATAAAATCCTTCAGAATTGTAATTCAAGGTTTGATAGTTTTCTTCAATTCTTTAATCTTGAGAAATGCTAATTGTATCCTTCCTTTTCTGTTTCCTAACTCCAAGTCTTTGCATATTTCATTGTAACATAAGGCCTATTGTTGTCACTGTGTGCCATCAAGTCAGAACTGACCACAAGCTGACCCTCCTGTGGGTTTTCACAGTAAATTGCACAGGAGGAAATTGCCCATCCTTCTTCTGTGGGGGCAACTGGTGGATTAGAACTGCAAGCCTTTAAGATTGCAGCACAGCTTCTTACCACTAGGTCACCACTGCTCTTTGGCCTTGGTGATAAAAATTATGTTAAATATTGCATATTAAAACTTTGCAAGAACAATGACCTACTAATTTTAAATATCTTGTTCCCCCACATCACAAGCAAAATTGTATACTTGGACATTCCAGATACAATACACAGGAATAAATGCAACTACATTTATGGAAAACTATAATGGAAAAGCTCAGTATCAGAAGAACAAGGCTAAGAGTCAACTGTGGAACAGAACACCAATTACTCATGACCAAGTTCAAGTTTAAGCGAATGGAAATTAAAACAAGTCCATGAGAGCAAGCTTACTATCTTGTCTATCTCACTTGAAGTTCGAGACTATCTCAAGAACAGATTTGACTCATTGAACACTAATGCTCAAAGATTAGATCAGTTGTGGGATGACATCAAGGACATGGAGAAAGCAACACGTCATTAAAAAGACAGAAAAGAGCAAAATGGATGTCAGCAGAGACTGAAATTCGCTGTAGAACATAGAAAAGCTAAAGTGTATGGAAAAAATGATAGAGAGGAACAGAAGATGTCAAAGGCCTCGAGAGAAGAGATGTTGCTATGTGCCATTCACAACAGCTGACTCCGACACACCTACCTCCATTGCCCCATTAACTGTATCAATCTATCTCATCTGGGATCTTCCTCTCTTGCACTGTCCCTCCACCTTTCCAAGCATGATGGTTTTTCTCCAAGAACTGGTCCCTCCTGGCCATGTGTTTAAACTATGTGAGATCAAGCTTCAAAATCCTAGCCTCCAAGGAGAAACTTAGTTTTACCCTCTACAGGACAGACATACTTGTTTTCTTGGTGGTCTATGGTATAGCCAAGATTCTTCTCCAGCACCTCAATGGCATCGATTCTTCTTCAGTTATCCTTAGTCATTGTCCAGCTCTCTGATGCATAGCAAGTCATTGCAAAGACCATGGCCTGGATTAGGTTCACCTTAGTCTCCAGACTGACATCATTGCTTCTTAGCACTCTGGAGAGGTCCATCACAGCAGATTTTCCCAGTGCAATTTGTCTTTGATTTCCTGACTGTTGGTGCCAAGAGTGTTGATTGTGGAGCTGAGCAAGCTGTAATTGTTAACATCCTCAATCTCCTCTCCATCTATCATGGTGCTGCCAATTGGTCACATGGTGAGAATCTTTGTCTTCTTGATGTTGAGCTTCAATCCACATTGAAGACTACAGTCCTTGACTTTCTACAGCAAGTGCTTCAGTTCTTCCTCAGTTTCAGCAAGCAAGGTTGTGTTATCTGCATTAGGCAGGTTGTTGATGAGTCTTTCTTAAATCTTGACGCCACATTCCTTCTCATAAAGACAATAGTAAAGCATATTGTTGCTGTTTTTAGGTGCCATTGAGTCTCTTGTGTAGTGACCCAAGAACAACAGATATGAACTTTGCCTCACCCTGCGCTGCTGTCAAGATTTCTCTCATGCTTGAGCCCATTGCTGTAGTCACTGAGTCAGTCCATCTCATTGAGGATCTTCTTCTCTTTCACTGACCCTCAACTTTTCTCAGAATGATGTCTTTTTCCAAGGATAGGCTCCTCCTGACACCATGCACAGAGTATGTGAGATGAAGTCTCATCCTCCTTGCCTAGAAGGCACACTGTGGCTGCCCTTCCTCCAGTACAGATTTGTCTGGGATTTTTTGCAGTCCATGGGATATTCCATAAGCTCTGCCAACACCATGATTCAAGGGCACTGGTTCTTCTCTGGCCTCCCTTATTCATTGTCCAACTTTCAGATGTGTAGGAAGCAATTGAAAATACCATGGCTTGGGTCAGGCACACGTGAGTCTTTCAACTGACATCCTTGTTCTTTAGCATTTTACAGGAGTCCTTAAGAGTAGATTTCCCCAACACCACACATCTTTTGATTTCTTGACTACAGATACCAAGGCAATCATGGATCCAAGTAAAATGAAATTGAATTGCCCACAAGATCAATCTTTTCTCCATCTTTCACAATGTAGCCTACTGGTCCACTTGGGAGGAACTTTGTTTTCTTGTTGTTAAGATGTAACCATATTGAATGCTTCCATCTTTAATCTTCTTCACTAAGTGCGTCAAGGTTGTTTCAGCTGCATAACACAGGTTGTTGATATGTCTTCCTCCAATCCTGATACCATAGTCTTCTTCTGGGTAATATAGGCCAGATTTTCAAACTACTTGCTCAGCATACAGATTGAATTGGTACAGAGTAAGAATACAACCCTAGTGCACACTTTTCCTAGTTTAAAGCCATGCAATATCCCTTTATTCTGTCAAATGCCTACCTGTTGGTCTATGTATAAGTATCACATGAATATAAGTGTTCTGGGCTTCCCCTTCTTCTCAATGTTACCCATGTTATTTTTTTTAATGACACACAGAGTCATGTTTTTTGCATAGTCAACAAAATACAAGAATGTATAAAGGCCTTTAAAAGTAGTATATTTTTGTTCTCGTTGCCACCATTCTTAGCTGCCACCAATACATGGAATCCTTATGTATGCAAAGACCTTCTCTATAGGGTTTTCAAGACTCTGTCCTTTAAGAAGTAGATCGCAATGAATGGAAACCCAAAATCTCTGCAAATGTTCTTTAAAATTAATAAAATTTAATATAAAAAAGAAGTAAATCGCCAGTGCTGTCTTCTGAGAAGCCTCTGGATTGACTCAGACCCTCTGAGTACCTTTGAACCACCAACATTTGGCTAACAACTGACTATTTAACTGTTTGAGCCATGTAGGGACCTTTTCAACTCTTATGGAGGCTAAATATGCCCCAGATAGGTACCTGACTATCGATATAGCCAACCAACCTTATTTTAAATAAACAAGCAAATAGCACAAAGACTAGAGTATAAGCCAAATATTCATGACAAAGAATGGGCCTTGTGTGGGAAAAGAGCACACTTTTTCTATCCCATGATGGCCAGTGTTTGGCACAGGGGAGCAAAGTCACCCTATAGGTCGAGCCCATGTTTTCAGGACACAGTACCAGAGATTCCAATGGGATGGGCGGAAGCAGCTCAGAGCTCCCATCTGCAGGGCTTGGGGGTCCTTCTCTAGGAGCTGAATTCTTCCTCCACCACCCAGGCTGGAGCCTCTGTGAACACAGGTCACAGGAGGGCAATGGGCATTCCCACTGTCATCTGATACCCAGTAAAGCAGTTGCTATTGCTGTTCATGACCTTTACCCCCACATGTTAGAGTAGAACAGTGCTCCCCAGAGTAAAACAGTGCTCCCTGGGGTTTTCAGCATCTCCCTTTTCAGCAGTAGATTTCCAGTTCTTTCTTCCAAGATGCCTCTGGGTGTATGTGAACTGTCAGCTTTCCAGTTGGCAGCTAAATGTCTTACCCATTTGTTCAACCCAGGGACTGCATCACCAAACAAAACTCTGCAAAGTCAGCTTGGAAAAGGCAGATACGCTTTATGGTTACTTCTCTCAACTTTGTAGTGATGTCAGGTATCAACGACTGGATGTGGAATCAGCATAGTCATGCAGTAGAAACGAGCATCTCCTTTGAAGGGTTTTTTTTCCTCAGTACAAAGCAAAATACAGGGTTAAATGTTTTCATCCAGAAGGTTTAGTCCCTACTGGAGTGTTAGCAAAAATGCCAAGTCACCTTCCTTTGGGCAATCAATGTAAGGCTCAGCCCTGCCACCTGACAGAGATGGAACAGCAATCTGGGTCACATTCCACCGTTTGGACTTCTGAGTCACAGTGACAGCATCCTCAGGGCTTTCCAGGGCAGCTCTTGGCAGTGGCTCTACACATGACCTGGTTGCCTGCTCCCTGCAGCACCATGTGATGTGACTCAGGTACCTCACCACCACGGGGTGGAACTGGAGAGGAGATGATTTTGGAGGCCCTGCTGGGGATTGGACATCCCTGGTCTTTCTAAATCATGCCTGCTTTCATTAACATTTTTGTTTGTCTCAGCTCCAGAAAGAAGGTGAGCTTTGGAGGCAGGTGGCTCCTGACCTGGATTACCTTTAATGAGTTGCTCAGCCTCTCTGAACTCAATTCTCATTTTTAAAATGAGATGGTGGAATCCTTTGCACATTGACATGAAAATTTCTGAGACAGCATAGTAAGGAGTTTAGCACACTGCTTGGACATAACAGATGAGTGGGACACAGGGCTGTTGTTGTCTCAGATGCTGCAGTGGCTGACCACAGCCAAGTCCTGGAGGGGTTTTCCCAGACTCAGTGGCTTTCGTCTACCCGAGGCCTGCTCCATGCTAACTGCCATGGTGGGTCAGCTTGCCCTTAGTCTTCTCTCAGACTCAAAACTGCCTTGTTGTTGTTGTTATGTGTCGTCGAGTCACTTGAGACTCATAGTGACCCTATATACAACAGCCCTAAACCCTGCTCTATCCTGTGCCAACCTCACTGTCTCTGACACACCTACCCCCATTACTCCAGTCACTGAATCAATCCATCTCTTCGAGAGTCTTCCTCCCCCGCGCTGTCCCTCCACACTCCCAAGTATGATGTCACTCTCCAAGGACTGGTCCCTATTGCAAACCTGCCTATAGACTCAAAACTCACACAACTGCACTTTTGGAGTTACTGCTGTCACTTCAGAACTGTTGCTTTTCTCTCAGAAAATGGCTGTCCATTACTCAAGCATTCAAAGTATTGAAAATCACATGGACTACCAAAAGAAGAAACAAATTTGTCTCTGAGTGCTCTTTAAATGCAAGGGTGGTGAAACTCTGTCTCATACACTTTGAGGATGTTGTCAGGAGAGGCTAGTTTTTTGAAAGGCATCATGCTGGGAAAGACAGAGGGTCAGAGAAAGAGGAAGCCCCTCTGCCAGATGGTTTTGCACAGTGACTGTAACAGTGGGCGTGAGTATATCAGAGGTCAGGAGCACGGCACAGGAACAGGGCAAGGTTCAGATCTGTTGTTCAGTAGGTTCCTATGAGACAGTTCCCAGCTTACCTAAAGGCATCTAACAACAGCAACAACTATTAGGAAGAACTCTGTGCATAGTCTGTAGGGAGTTGAACTAGTATCCCAAAGGTAACGCCTCTCTGGAGGTTTGAATCCCTCAGGGACTTCGTAGGAGAAAGATTAACACTCCCCTCCCATGTTATTGACAGCTTTGAAAACCCAGTGAAGTTTTAGTTATGAGTCAGTTCCAACTCCATGGTTATCAGCTTGAAAGACATGAAGGGAAAGGTCTCTGGGTGACACAGATGATTTACGCTCAGTTTCTAATAAACAAGACGCTGAATCCAATCCACTCAGAGGCACTGCAGAGAACAGGCCTGGTGATAGGCTTGTGTAAAATTACAGTTATTGAAAACCCCAGAGTTTCTTAGTTCTCTGAAACACGTGGTTGTCGTGAGTCAAAATGGGCTCGACAGCAACTGGTTTAGGTTTTTTTGCACAAGAGAGAAGCCAGCATTTGACACAGCGCCTGGGACGACTGAGGGGAACCTTTGCCAGGGCTAGGCTGCTCCCCACGGTGTCTCCTCAGCCACAACAGGAAACTGGCCTGAAGCCTACCCTACGCTTTGTAGAGTGGAAGTGACAAACCCAGTGCAAATGTCACCCAGGAGACTAGGTCAGGTGTCTCCACAGACTCTTGGTCTTGAGAAACCTTGCCTCATCATCTATCGCAGGGCTTTGAGCCAAGTTTTAAAAGGGTCTGTTAGGAGACAGTTCTCAGGAAGACGTCACCCCAAACCACGGGTTGGCTGGGAGGCAACGTGCACTACTCTCTACCGTCAAGCCTATGGCATGATGCTACAGCTGCCTCCCCAGAAGGTTCCAGGCCCCATCAGAACATAGGATCATAGCCTTATCACCCAGATAATAACAAGAATAATGTCCTGCAAACTGCTGCAGGGTGGAGGGGAAATCCTGAAACCTTTTCTTCTTCTAGAAATTTAAGGCAACGAAATCAGGAAATTAACAGGGGTTACATTTATTTAAGATAACATGTATTTGAAAAGATTATATCAAATAGGCCATTTGAATTACTTAGCAGCACATAACAATAAGCTAAATGAAAATTAAGAGTGGCATCCACTTCCGAAATAACTTGTCTCTGGAAACCTTATGAACGTGGAGAAACGGTGAAAGTTATATAAGTGTTCAGGTCTTTCGTTTATGGGATCACTATGAGTCATCAACGACTCAATGGCACTTAGCAACAACAATAACAACAACAACAACAACAACTCTTTTTTTTAAATTAATTTATTTATTTTTCATTTCAATGAACATCTACAGAGATTCTGGAATTCCATTCATTCATTGGACAACAACAACTCTTAAGTTGATTCCAACTCTACAGGATTGCCAGTCTGGCAACTGGTGGGTTTGAACTGCTGACCTTTTGGTGAGCAACAAAATGCCTCAACAGCCCCAAATTGTGAGCCAGAGAGTTGGAACCAACCCCCAGCAGACCCTCAGATTTTTCAGAGACAGTAAATCACATGGGAGGAGGTTGCTCATCTTTCTTTCACAGACTAGCTGGTGGTTTTGAACCATGTACCTTCAGAATTGCAGAGCAGCTTCTTACCACTAGTCCACCAAAGTTCCCTCTACAGTGCCACCCGAGGAGCCTTCGTTTTGAGTTGAGGGTGTAGTTGTCACAAACAAACATTTCTGAGCAGTGCTGAATTTTTTTCCTAAATAAACTTCAAATGAATGCACTGGTTCATACCAGACCTTTGGTGATCTCTTCATCCTTCTGCTACATGCTGTGCTACAGCCCCTGCCCACGCAATTGGCTTTCATTCATCAATAAAGCATGAGGACCTAAACATGCAATCGCAAGCACCTTCTGCAAGATGCGTCACAACTTTTTATGAGTCTTGTGTGAAAGATAAAAACCACAAGAAGATCTGGCCGGCTGGTAATGAATAGCTTACAATATCGAATATAGCTTTGTTTATACACCTAAAACATATATGATGCTTGATATATTTATTGATTTTTATAAAACTGTATAATCACAGAATGTTCTGGGCTTGGAAAGGAAAGATGAAACTATTTCCATTCTATTGAATAGTTGAGGAAGCGGCACTCAGAGACAGAGTGACTTGGCAAGGAACACTCAACAAACCAGTTTTGTGTATGTGGAGAGCATTTTCAAGAGATTTTAAAATTGAGAAACAGAACAATGACTTTTGCTCCCATGTCCTGTGCTCTAGCATTGGGCAGCCGGTTTCTATAAAACATTGTGGACAGGAGTTTCAAAACATCCTTTCTATCTTCCCCACCATGCTCCCAGGTTCCAAAGGTGTGTCCTTCCTTAAACATTCCAGGCATGTGGTCCTGCACAGATGAATCAGCTAAAGCTGCTGGGACCTGCTCCATTACTGCCACCCTGGGGTCACAGCAAGGCTTTGAGGTGATGTCACGGCCCTTCCTGGGCCTCCAGGCCCTACCCTTCCTACTCACAGAGGACAGAGTTGGAGGGGTCCTCAGCAACCTCACTCTGCTCACAGTTGTAATATTTGCCTTTTGTGAGCAGTGAAGAAAAAAATTCTAGAAAATAGTCATTGGAGAGGTGACAGAGACCTCAGGTGAGGGTTTGCTAGGCCAAATAGAATCTTCTGGGACTGAGTATCAGGCTGGCTCCTGGGATTAGTCAGAGGAGAGTGTGGAAGTAATGAGTGTAGGGAATGTGGCCCTGAGGGAAGAAAATACTGCCCAAAGACCTGGCTGGGCAGCCTCCTTGACGTCTTGGACTAAAGGGCAGGGCTGGGAGCAGAAACACAGGGCTTTTGCTGCTTCTCATAGATTTACTAGACAGTTCCAGGCTTTAGCCACTGCATTTCCCTCTTAGGCTTACCTCATCCTTTATTTTCCTTCTATTTGCTTCTGCACAGAGTAATTCAATATCTGTATGTTTACATTCCTGTTGTAAAAACTCAGAGACGTGTGACTAATTCCAGGCCTGGAATGGTCTTTGGTTTACTGTCTGTGACAACCTCCAAATAAACAGAACAGTGCACATAACTCTAGCCTGTCTGTGAATGAGGGAGACAGGTTCCACTGGCCTCACAATATGGCTATGTCACCATCTGCAACATCACCGAGGGCGAGTGCACACGTGTCCACCCACACTCATGCCAAAACAGTGAGATGTGAAGCCGTCAACAGTAACTAGTTATCCTGGTTCTTCCTGTGAGGGGACCTGCATTTTCCAATTGCACAGCTCTGGCTCCAGCCCAGGACATAATTAGATTCTTCCTCCAAATAGGTAAGAAAGGGTTTCCATTGTTTCTGCTTAAAGTAACACAATTATAAAAGAGAAGAGGAGTCGCCTCAACCAATCGTGAGACGTTTATGGGCTGGTTAGAGAACTCTTGTTGAATAAATTTGTAAAATTCCAATCGAAACGCTCCTTGCTGTCCAGTTTGTTCCGGCACATCACGGCCCCACCTGTTTATGAGTGGATGGCTCCACAGGGATTTCTTGGCTGTAATCTTAGTGGGAGCAGCTCCCAAGTCCTCTCTTCCAAGACTCTGCTGGCTTGTTTCAAACTGACCACCTTGAGGTGAGTTGGTGAGTACCATCGAGTCAGAATCAACTCATAGGTGACCCTCCAGTGAGTTTTCAGCGGTTGTACATCACACAGGAAGAGACTGCCCATTTTCTTCATGTTGAGTAGCTCATGGATTCAAACTTTGTGCCTTTGGGTTGGCAACCCAACTTCCCTACCACTAGGCCATCAGAGAAGTTGAGTACAAACTACTAAAGTAGTGTATAAATTAATGGATAACTTTCAAAAAGTAGTTGAAGTCCTTCACGTGTTTCCGCCTGATATTAGACCTCTCTGGTCAGGGTGATCACCTCAGCTTCCCTCAGATGACTCAGTTTTTTACTTCCTGGTTGCTTCCTCTTTCCTCCTCTGCAAGGAATCCTGGTTCAGCTCTCTTCCACTGCCTTCTTCTCAAACGAAAGCAGATCATTTAGGTTTAAGCACCTTTGACCTCTTGCCATTCCCTTTTCCTCTCCCTCAAGCTCAGCTCAGACTGCTCTCATCCTCATATCATCTCTCCAAGATCTTAACAAGATACACCCTCAGCTGTATGGCACTGTCCCCAGGTCTCCTTTCTCATGCTTTCTCTCCCTTTGCCCCACAGAAAGCTCAGTTCAAATCCTTCTCGTGACCTCTGGAATCACCTTCCAGCTGGCCTTTCTGCACCCTTCTGCCTCCCTCACATGCTGCCAGCAGGGATCTTTGTGATTTAAATTGTTGGGGGGGGGGGAGGGATGTACCTGCCCATAACTTGACTAGGCAGGTCACCTTTCCTGACCTCTTAACCACCCCCACACTAGCACCTCACCTTTGTGGTGGATCCCCTGCCTCAGTGGCACTGATGGGGACATTGCCCCCACATTGTTTCATATGCCATTACATTGATCTCCCCTTTCCCAGCCTGGTACCTGCCCTCTCAGATTCCAGGACACGTACTCTTTGCACTTCCTGTCCCAAGGTATTTAGACATTAAATGATCAATAAATGCCACCAGATGTAGCTCAGAATCTGTTGCTGTTGATGTTAGGTGCTGTGGAGTTGAGTATGTTTCATAGCAACCCTATGAACAACAGATCTGAACCCTGTCTTATCCTATGCCATCCCCATCATTCCTGACATACTTGAGCCAATTACTGCAGTCATTATTTCAATCCATCTGGTTGAGAGTCTTCCTCTCCTTCACTGACCCTCCATCCTTCCAAGCATGACGTCCTTTTCCAAGGAATGGTCCCCTCTAACAACATGCCCAAAGTACATGAGATGAAGCTTTGCCATTCTTGCGTCTAAGGAACACTCTGTTAAACAAACCTTCTCATTGAGGAAACTCCCTCTGGGGGAGTTTTAAGGAGATCTACAAAGTTGTTTCTACCCAGTGCTTACTGGGAGAGGGTGTAGGAGGAGCTTCCTGGACTCCTCAGCTTCTAGGGAGAAGCTAGAGCTTCACTAACATTGCTAAACCACACAGCTCAGCAGCCCTGAGAAGACAAGGGATAGGCTGGGTCTGCCCACTAGCAACCAACTGCCAATAAGTCAATTCTGATTCTTGAAGGGCAGATCAGGATTGCTCACTGGGTTTCCAAGGCCATACATCCTTACAGAAGTGGGCTTTCCCTCTTTCTCTCCTAGAATGGCTCTTGGGTTCTTGGCCTTTTGGTTTGTTTGCAACTTAAATATTTAAGCACTTTTGCCTCCAGGGCCCTTAAGATTAATTCTATGAAAGTTTTTTTAATATACATGTCAATCACTACTTTATGGCTTAGGCCAAGCATGGAGATGACCTTGAAGACTCTAGGGTTTTAGGGTTTCCTTGGTATTTCCTATGGATAGGAGCTAGCCCTGCACAGGAAAGGATGGAGTGTGTATGTGTATCTCCACACACAATAAAGAACACATCTACCCTTGTTGAGGCTGATGTCTATCTGTATTTCATTGATTCTGCAGACATTTGATTGTGTGGATCACAATAAATTGTGGCTAACAGTGAGAAGAATGGGCATCCCAGAATATCTGATTCTGCTCATGTGAAACCTATACTTGGACCAGGAAGCAGGCATCAGAACAGAGCAAGGAGGCACTCCATGGTTTAAAATCAGGAAAGAAATGTGTCAAGGATGCATCCTTTTTCCATACCTTTTCAATCTATATGCAGAACAAATAATTCAGGAGGCTGGGCTCTATGAGGAGGAATGTGGCATTATGGGTGTTATTCAGATGACACAACCACGCTTGCTAAAATTGATGAGGACCTAAAGCGTTTGCTGCAGAAAGTCAAGGACTGAAATCTTCAATGTGGATTGAAGCTAAACAAAAAGACAAAGATTTTCACCGCCACCAATTGGCAACATCATTATCATGGAGAAGAGATTGAGATTGTTAACAATTAAAGCTTGCTGGGCTCCACAACACTCTTGGCACTTTGCAAAGGGAAAAATCTGCTGTTAGAGACCTCTCCAGAGTGCTGAAGAGTAATGTTGTCAGTCTAGAGACCAAGGTGTGCCTAATCCAGCCTATGGTCTTCACAATGACTTGCTATGCATCAGAGAGCTGGACAATGACAAAGGGTGACAGAAGAAAAATCAATGTCTTTGAGTTGTGGTGCTGGACAAGAGTACTGAACATATACCTTGGACTACCAAGAGAACAAACAGGTCTGTCTTGGAGAGGGTTGAATCAAGATGCTCCTTGTAGGCAAGGATTTGGTAGCTCTGTCTGAGATACTTGGGCATGTTGCCAGGAGGGACCAATCCTTGGAGAAGGACATCATTCTTGGAAGGGAGGAGGGACAGTGCAAAAGAGAGACTCCAGGTGAGATGGATTGACACAGTAACTGGGATAATGGGGTTAGGTGTGTCAGATAAGTGAGACTATCTCAGGACAGGACAGGCTTCAGAGCTGCTGTACATGGTGATGAGTCACAGCTGACTGGATGGCACACCACAACCTTGTAGAAGGGCAGATCTGGTAGCATTTTACTGAAACAAACCCTCTTTGGATGTTGACACTGCAGCTCTTAAGGGGAGGTAAAAGGCAGACCCATAAATACCAGGATTCCTCCTGCATTCGGGTGCAAGTGGTGGACTTCTAGGGATTTTCCCAAGGGTCTGAAAGGAGACACTGTCTGGTGCGCAAACAGCATTCCTAGAAATCACCCTTTAACTGTTCCCTCTATACACACACACACAACCACCCCTACCCCCACTCACACGCGCACACTGGAGCATGAACAAGCCAATCTCCAAGGAGCAACCTCAAGTCAGTTTGATGAATTGGGAAGTCCCGCGCATGGCGGCTGTCATGTCGTCACTCTGGAGGAATGTAAGCGCTCGAGGAAGCCGCGCAAAGCCAGGTAAACCCACTGCCGCCACGGCAGGGACCCCCGGGAACGGGCCTATAGGAAGACACGCGCCTCGGCTGTCTTTAAGGCGGCGGAGGGGCGTACCGAGCGGACCAGAGCACACCGCGCGGGGGCGCCGGGGGACCTCCTCCCGGCAGCCCCGCCCCGCCACAAGCCCTGCCCCCTGTATAAGCCCCGCCCCTCCAGGCCAAGGCCCCGCCTCCTCGCTGCCCCTTCCCTCCCCCGCCCGTCTCGCCGCCCCGCCCCCGGCCGGACCTCCTCGCGGGACGCCGGGGGCTGCTCGCCGTGCAGGAAGCACGCCGGGGACGCGGCCCTGGAACTTCCCAGACGCCCGCCTACTAGCGCGGGCCGAGGCCGCCGGCTCCTGTGTCCCAGGTTCCAGGTGTAATTGGAAGGGCGCGATCCCTGGCTGTGGCTATTGTGCGCAGGCCGGACATTTCCTCCCGGCCTCCGAGCCCGCGTCCCGCCGCCGAGGGGCCCCGGGACCGAGATCTGCTTCTTCCCCCGGCTCTGCTGCCGCGCCCCCGGCCCGCCCTCCACGCCCGCCAGCCTGGGGGCTTGATGTCCTGAGCTGGTCGCCCGGGGGCGTTGCGCCCTGGAGCCAGGCGGCACTGGGTAGTTGAGGCGAGGCGGTCTGGTATGCGCCAGCACCATGTCCTGGCTGGGCTCGTGGCTCGGTGAGGTTCAGTGGTTCGTTCTGGTGTCGCTCTTCGTCGCGGCCCTAGGAACGGTGGGCCTATACCTGGCACAATGGGTGCTGGCTAGGGCGCGACCCGGGGCGCAGCGGCGGACAGAGGAGCCTGGCGAGGGTCAGCGCCCAGAGACGGACACACTGTTGACCTGGATCCTGACGCTGAACAGCTGGAGGAGCCAGTGGCAAGCAGCCTGGATGACGGCTCTGAATGACGAGGCCAAAAGGAAAGGGGTGAGTTTCAGCAAGAACTGCTGTGCTCTGAGGTCTGAGAGGTGCTGGATGGCCCAAGGGACAGATGTCACCAAGGGACAGAGCTCTTCCCTAGAGCCGAGCTCGGCAGCCCTTGACCAGATCCATAGTGAACCTCTCCCTGGGACAGTGACAGCATCTCTGAAAGTTAGCCTTGGAAAACAGAACCCTTGAGAATTCGAAGTTTTTAATCAATTATCAGAGTGATCAGGCTTCCAGCTTCACCAGAGGGATAGACACTGTTGGAGGAACTTGGCAGAGAGGCCATTCCTGTCCAAATCTGTACCTGCACTTCCTAAGTCCCACGTGGATCTTGGCAATCCAAAATTGAACCAGTTTTACAGCTGGTAACTATGATCCAGATATGCCTCTGTCTCTATGAAGCTGAACATTGCCAACTAATATGTATTTCCAAAAGCTTGCATTTTTCAGCATATAAAAATAGTGACCCCTGTATTGGGGGCTGTCTCATTGCCTTCGAGTCTGCCTGACTCGTGGGTGGCCCTCCAAGCCCATGTCCAGAGGTTGTAAATCCCACAGGTGGAGATTGCCCTTCTAACTCTTTCAGAGCCCTGGTCTATTCTCAGCACCAGAGATGTGTTGCCTTTGGGTTGGCAGCACACCTCCCCACTGACTACACCACTAGTCTATCTACATCCTTTTTTTTGAGTCTCCACAGCTCCTTTTGTTGTGTGTATTGTAGAGTCAGAACCGAACTAGAGCTGACCCTCCATTGAGTTTTCAGATGCAGTTAATCACAAGGGAGGAGATTGCCCATCCTCCCATGGAGCAGCTGGTGGCCTTGGGGATTGTCATGTGGCATCTTGACAGTAGGCCAGCAGAGCTCCCGTCACAGCTCTTAGGGCATAGTTATTGGAATCATTTTTTAGGTGAGGAAACAGAGGCCTTGGCAAGGTGAAGCAACCTGCCCAGGGTCATACAGCCTGTTGACTGTGTGTGGCAGAGCTGAGATTTGAGTCTGGATAAGTCTGATTGACTTCAAAGACAGGAGTTTACTCGTTGGCTTGCCTGCCTCACACTTCTTTGCTTATGTTTCTTTCATCCTTAATTACTTGGTGGCTTATTTTTACTTTTAAGATTTCTTGCTTTAATATGTTCCTGGCGTCTGCTATTTTTAGGTGCTCCATAGTAGGCATTAACAACTGGTGAGCCTGGGGAAGCACGTCCCAGCCTTGGCTGGTCCTCTATGCTCTCAGTCACACACGCTCCTGCACCTGCTTGTGTACCTCAGTGGAGGAAACTGTGGCCGTGGGCTTTGGAAATAGTGAATGCTGCATGTTTAGATCCACCAGTGAGCCCTCTGCCTGGCCTTTGTCCAGGCACATATACCACTATCAGTTTTGAGAGGTTAGATGACTTAGCTTTTTTGACAAACAACAACAACACTTGAAGTATAAGTTATTAGAAAGTCAACAGGTTCAGAAGCCCTTGTTCTGAACTCTTGAACAAACAACTGTTCCTTGGAATGACAAGGGACTCCAAGGTCAGTAAGTAGACTGACTTCCGTCCTGGTGCCTAGAATCTGTGCTCCGGATGTCCTGAGCCAGATATTTCCTCCCAGGGGAATCTCCTCATCTCTTGTGGGAGCCTTAAAGCCTGTCCTCACACACGTGAACAAGCACAGAGTTCTGGTTTTTTTCATGGAGCTGCTGTCACTGACCCTGAGTCACACAGTATCCCACACTTGGGTTTGGGCTCATTCTAACACCATGTCTACAACCAGCTGATTGTGTGAGTGGTTGCCAGAGAGCGACTGTTGCAAGAATGGTCTGTGGGATCCTTTCACCTTCTAACATGAGGGCTCCTGAGGGCATCTCATGCTCAGAAAGAACCCTAAGCCAAATGCTCCCACTTACTGTTAAGTTTATTCCCACTTGTGACAGCCCTGTGTGTGTCAGAGTAGAGTTGTGAGCCACAGGGTTTCCAAGGCTCTGACCTTCCAGGCCCTTCTTTAGAGAGGCCTCTAGTTTTGTCACCTTTCTGGTCATTAGTGGCGTTCTTAACCTCTTGACACCACTCTGGGATTCCACAGTGACCCCACAGCCTGTAAATTCAGTGTGATCCTGATTTAGATGATCCTGCCCCATTTATTGACTGATCTTGATTGGGTTCAGTCACCTTGGAAATAATACTTTCAGATGAGCTGTATGCCTGGAGTATGGAGAGAGCAGGGAGGAGTCCTCTGATCTGGCATTTGCCTTTAGTCAAATAGGACTGAAAACACTGAGGACAATGTTTGAAGTTTCCAGATGAAAACATTTTACCTAAAAAGGATTTAATAACAACAAGGGTTTAATGGTCAGGGAGTGGAGAGAGAGATTTGATTTACCTTTTCTCTGTTCTCTACCTGCTGGAGGCCTGGCTGTGTGCTGCAGACTTGGAAACATCCATTTCTCCAGACGCTTTCCTGGATGTGGCGGGAATGCATGCGGGGTTCCTGTCTGTGGAGATGGCCTGGTCTGTGCTGCTGGCCCTTGGATGGGGCTGTTGTTTTCTTTTCAGATACAGCTGTGGTGCTGATGTTAACTCAAATGAAGGGTTTCACAGGTAGATAAGATCTGTGAGAGTCCACTCCCTACAGCTGACTTGTCACTCACCCTCCCTTGTCCTGGGCCCCGGATGCCCCAGCAGTAATGACCATGTGGATGAGCAGGTGCTTGTGTTTGTGACTGTGGGTGCCCTGACTCTGGCTCCCTCCTCTGAAAGAGTTTCTGCTTCCCCCACATTCAATCCGATCCTCATTAATCCCCGATTAGGGCTGACACTCCAAGCTTGCCCTTGACTCAGAGACCCACAGTTTAGTGCCTTTACCCCTCCCTGCCCTGCTGTTGCTCTACCAGGGAGGAAAACAGTTCTCGGGGTGTCACTCAGGCCTTGGAGTTGTTGACTCCGTCAAGTTGACGCTGGTATATGGCAGACTTATTATATAATGAGACATTGCCTGGTCCTGTACCATCTTAATAATTGGTGGCATCTTTGAGCCTATGGTTAGGACTGTATTGGACAGTGTTCTGTTGTTATCCATAAGGCTTTCATGGATTAATTTTCAGATTTAGATTGCCAGGCCTTTCTTCCTAGTCTCTCTGAGTGTGGAAGCCCCATGATAAGTCTGCCCACTATAGGCAAATCCCCTGATATATAAAATACTGATATAAAAGCATTTAGCTTCATGGCAGAATACAAGCCTTACCACAGTACTACTAACTGGCAGATGTGTGGCCTGAACTGAGATTCTCACACACACACACATACACACACACACACACACACACACACACACCCCAAAACCAACCCAAACCCACTGTTACATCATCTTTTCAAGCTCATGGCAATCCTTTAGAGTTTCTGACGCTTAATGGCAAGAGATTGCTTTATTCTCTCTCTGAGCAGTGGGTAGGTTCTAACACTCAATCTACAATGCTTCCTGGACTCCTTAGAGATTGAGGGGATATTAGTACATACTTGGTAATATCCAGAAACTTCTTTGAAAGGTGAAATTTTCCTTTTAATGGACAGCTAACTTCTCCTCTCTTAAGTCCGAAGGAACCTGGGTGGTATAAGTGATTTGTGATCCTTTTATGACGGAAAGACTGGTGCTTTGAGCCAGCCTGGGGCTTTGCCGAAGAAAAAAGCCTGGCAGTTTGCTTCCTTAAAAATTGCAACCAAGAACAACGTCGTATGGATTAGTTTTACTTTGTCACCAGAATTGCCATGAGTTGTGGCCTGACTCTGTAGCAGCTAGCAACAATTCTAATTTTTAATCCAGTTTTGTATTTTAAGATAAAAAGGAGCCCTGAATGCTTCTAGCATGGCTGCTTATGGCCCATGGGCTAGAACTTGGCTGAGATTGGTCATCCCCCGGACCTGGGGCTGCCCTGTTTATCCATGCCTGTAGCCACTGTACTGGAGGGATTCAAGTGAAACTTTGAGATTCAAGTATTACCTATAGATGATATCCAGCAAGAAGGGAAGAAAAGGACACAATTATTTCAGGTAACATCCCAACAATGGGACTCCTGTTTCCTGGTGCTCTGAGACTTGATAAAGAGTGTTCTTTGTAACTTTACTTGGAAGACACTAAGGCAATGTAGGCTCCTTGTCTCAGAGTCCTGGATTCTGACCCTCAGTCCACAAATATCTTTATACTATAAAGCATTGTGAGCAAAAAGAAGCAGGAACATATTATCGCTGACTTTGTCAGTGGCCAGGTGGATGCTAGATGTGTGGGAACCCAGGAGAATCACGCAGGGAGCTTTGATGAAAGCATAATGTCTGCCCACCCGACCTCCCTGGCCCAGTGCAGACTTAGCAGGGGGGCCATGCTGCGTTCTCACAAGTTCCATAGGTGCTTCTGATAGGTTAAGAATCACCCATGCAAGGTTGTTGTATACCACTGAGGTGGAACCAACTTACAGATGACCCTTCAATGGAGCAGGCTGCCTGCCTTTCTCCCACAGAGCAGCTGGTGGATTTGAACTGAGCACCTTTTACTTGACAGAATAAATCCTTACCACTCAGCTGCCAGAGGACGTGGTAGAAACCATTGTTCTCCAAGCCAGCCTCTTAGGCCATGCCCCCTTGGCCAGCATCTTAAAATGTGGCTGTCACCTTTTCTTTTGTCTCCACTCTGGTGTTTGCATCACCTGATTCCAGTAGAGCTCATGGCACTTGGATCATGGGGAGATCCTGGAACAGGCTCACTTGCTGGTCACACCACTTCAGACCGAGAGCTTATTGTTGTCATCTTGTGGCGTTGAGTCCATTCCAACTCATGGCAGCACCGTATGTTGCCGAGCAGGACGGCTCCATAGGTTTTTAAGACTGCCAGGCCTTTTGTTCTGTGGCGCCTCTACGAGGCTCACACCAGTCCTTCAGTTACCACCCAGAACTAGCACTGTGTTATTCAAAGGGAACAACTGAAGTTTTCCTTTCATTTTTCCTGTGTTGTCATTGATGTTTACAGAGCGATTTACAGTTCATTTGGTTGTATCAGAGGTGGTCCACACACTCCTCTGGCTCCCATCTTGGGGGCTTCATGACTGCCCACTCCAAAGTTGCATGTACTTTGTAACCAGGTGACCCCCTGAGTGGACTTGGCTGCTGATACTGCAGGGACCATGAGCCAGGAACTCTGGTGATTTCCCTCTGGGCTAGGTCAGCAGTGAGCAATGCGAGCTGCTCCAGGCCTCAGGACGGGGAGGGTCATTGAAGCTGTTTGTTTCTTTAGTCCTTTGGCCCAAAGAATGTTCTAAATGCAAATGACCAAGACTGTTGGACAATTTGTGGTCTTTATAAAAACAAAGATGCTGTGTAAATTTAGAGCATGTTATTATTAGCGCTGACTTGTACATGAGCTCCTGCAATTTAAAAAAGTAAACATAGTGACAAGACTTCAGAGTCTTTGTTTTATGGAATGTCCTTTGAGCTCACCCTACAAAAAGCCAAACCAACTACCTAACCCTACACTATCCACACAGTAAGTTAGTTGGTAAGAATTCAGAGCCACCTTGGCTAAGGCTATGGCTCTTACCAGGTTCTAGGAGGTTGCTAAGCCTGGCCCCTCTGCCACAGCCACTCATACCAGCCTCCACTCTGTTACTCTAACATTTGAAACTCTTTCCATTCTGGGGCTTTCCCATCAATCATAACTTTTGTCTGCTACCCTTGTCTCCTTACTCCTCATTTCAATTCTGAGCTCTCTTGGATCTCAGTTCAGAACTCCCTGATCTTCTGACTACAATGAGGTAAACTTATCCTCCTCCCCTGAAACCTATCCTCAGGGTCCCAGTGACTCTTGCCCATTATCTGCTCCTGGGATTGTGAAGCCTGGGCCTGTCCCATCCTGGATTCAGCCTGAGGCTGACTGGAGCAAGCCCCTTGCTTCTGTTGGGCTGAGTGAAGGGAGAATCATTGACATCCATCCCTGACTTTCCTGGCTGGGAGCGGCCTTAGAAACACAAGCTGCTCAGTGTGCTTTGTTTTCTACTTCTAAAGACTGGAAATAAAAGGATTCCCACTGATGACTCTGCACATTATCAATATCAAGCCCAGGAAGAGGCGCCAGTTCAAATTGTTCTTTGCACCCACCCATTTTCTCAGCAGGACAGGAACTCAGAGGAAGGAAGACTGGGTGGTGGTGTGAGGCCGAGGACCATTCAGCCAAAGCAAACTTCCACTCCTTGCACTTGTAGGTGGCTGAGGAGGGAAGGAGAACTGTCCCCACTTGGAAGACCTGGGCTGCTTACTGGTTAGGTCAGAAGATAGGTTCTAGGGATAACTAGTCAATATTCAAGATCCCACTCTACACATAGCTATGTAAATTCAGGCAAGCCCTAGCTCTCTGTGGTTCAGGCCCGTCCTTTTCAGTAAGAGACACTAAGGGGAAAGGGAATCTGTTCTCACAGATCTAAGGTGAGGTCTGATTGGGATCTGCTTAAGACAGTTACCAAAATGCCTGGCCTATGATGAGGGTCAGTAATGGTGAACTACTCTCTTGTAAAGTCTTGATTCCCCCTCCCAACTTTTAATTTTAAACTACTTTTAGATTTTCAGAAATGTTGGGAAAGTAATTCTCTGTTTTCCATGTTTCCTTCTCCCAGTCTCTTCTACCATAAACAATTTACATAAATAGTTACTATTAAGTTGAATCCAGCTCATCTCATGGGGACTTCCATGTGCATCAGAGCAGACCTACACTCCACAGGGGTTTCTGGGGCTGGATTCTCAGAGGGAGATCTCCAGACCTTTCTTCTGAGGCACTTCTAACTCCAGCCATTCAGTGAAAAGCTTCACTGAGTGTAACTTAAGTAAATTACCAGGACAATTTTCAGACATTAGAATGACGCAATGCATTTAAACTGAAGGTCTTTGTATGTTATGTTTTCCGACTTCCTGCCTTTTTGTTCCAGGGTCCAGTTCACATTTTTGCCTAGTGTTGACTGTTAGTCACCTATAGTTTATAACAATTGTGAATTCTTCCCATCTTTTTTGAACTTGCTACCTTTCAAGATTATTGATTTTTATTTTTCCACAAGTCCCTCATTTAGTCTGCTGTTGTCAGAGTTGGACTGGTATCATCTGTCCTCCGGAAATGATATGTCCCTTTTAGTGCATTGTAGCATGGCGTTCAGAATGTCAGTGTGTCTTGTTGCTAGGGATGTTGCTTAATGATTCTTTGGTTAAAGTGGTTTCTTCCCTGTTTCTCCTCTGAAAAATGATTCCTTTCCCCTGAAGGTAGCAGATACCTTTTAGTGAGGCAAATTATCTTTTTTTTCCATACTTTTGCCTATTAATTTTTAGTATCCATCAGTGTATCTTCTTTATAGCAGTTATGTGTGTGGCAGTGCTTAATGATAATATATTAACAAAAATCCCCTTTTCTCTTTGCAGTTATTAATTGCACTTCTACCAATACAATACTGAATAGAAGTGGTGACAGTGGGAATCCCTGTCTAGTCCCTGTTTACAAGGAAAATGCTATTTAGACTTTCATCATTGAGAATGATATTGGCTCTTGGTTTTGCATATATACTTTTCATACTCTTGAGGAAATTGCCTTCTATTTCAATTTTGCTGAGTGTCTTAATCAGGAAGGAGTGTTGGCTTTTGTCACATGCCTTTTCTGCATCAATTGCTATGATCATATGGTTCATATTATTTACTATGTTAATATGGTGAATTACATTGATTGTTTTTCATATGTTGAACCATCCTTGCATACCTGTTATAAATCTCCTTTGGTCATGATGATTTTTTTGATGCGCTTTTGGATTCTGTTGGCTAGGATGTTTGTGTCTCTGTTCATGAGAGATGGTGGTCTGTAGTTTTCTTGGTAATATCTTTACCTGGTTTTGATATTAGGGTTATGCTTGCTTCATAGAATGTCTTTGGGAGTGTTCTTTCTTTTTCTACTTTTGGAACTAATTTAAGTAGAATTGATGAAAGATCATCCCTGAATGTTTGGTAGAATTCAGCGGTGAAGCCATCTTGTCAAGGACTTTTTTATGGGGAAGTCTTTTTATGACCTTTTTAATTTCTTCTTTTGTGATGGGTCTGTGAAAGTGTTCTATATCCCCCCTTTTCAGTCTGGGTAGAGCATGAGTTTCAAGGAATTTGTCCATTTCCTCTAAGTTTTCTAATTTATCAGAGTATAGCTTTTCATAGTATTGAGATATTATTTATTAATTTTATCTGGTTCTGTTGTGATGTCACCTGTATTATTTCTTTATCAAGTTATCTGTGTCTTCGCCTTATTCCCCCTTTTGTTACGTTTGCTAGTGGTTTGTAAATTTTATTGACTTTTTGAAAAAAACCAATTCATCTTATTAATGGTTTCAATTCTGTTTTATATCTCATTGATTTCAGCTCTTATCCTGATAATATCTTTTCTTCTAGAGGCAGCAGGATTAGATTTTTGTTCTTGTTCTAGTTGGTGAAGGTATTGAGTTATATCATTGGTTTTTCTTTTTCTTCCTTTTTTGTGTGTGTGCCTATTGCTATGAATTGCCCCATGAGGACTGCCTTAGCTGTATCCTAGAGGTTTTGGTATGTTGTATTTTCATTTTCATTTGTTTCAAGGACCTTTTAAATGTTATTATTATTTATTTTATTTTTATTTATCTTAAATGTTATTTATTTATTTATTTTGGTGGACAGTGTTTGGTGAAGCTCCCTGATTAAAACAAGCTTGGAAGCAGGAGTGGCATCCACTTCCATAATAGCTTGCCTCGGGAAACCCTATGAACCTTTAGAAAGGACGAAAGTTATACAGAAAGTGTCCAGGACTTTTGTTCATAAGGTTGCACTTAACAACAACACAACAGCAACAAGGAGCTGCTACTTCCTCTCCACCCTATGTATTTATTTGATTATCTCAGTAGGGGCACATAGGTAATTCTTTTATGTGTTGGATTACAGTGCAATACTATTATGTTTATTGTAGTTTGGCTCATTCAGAACTCTTTCTGGGATTACCTCCTGGATTTTTGTTAAAGTTCCTCCTCTCTGTTTTCAAAGCACTTCCTCATAGAGTCCCACAGTGTGATTTTCATTCTAGGCTCATCTTGCATTTTCCCTGTCCTGGCTCTGCCCTGGAGCCAGGCACTTCTCCAAGGAACCCTTCTTCCTCTTACTGATGTTTTAGAAAGATTCCTTTTATTGATGTTTGAAAAAGTTTTAGTTACTACTAGGGTGTGGCTGCTTCTGGGTCTTCTCAGCAGATAAGCCAGCTGCAGCTGAGTTGACTCCTGCTCCTGTTACAGGGTAGACTGTGCTCCCTTTAGTTTTCATGTCTGATTTTCCAAAAGCAGACCACCCACAGACCACCCAGTCTTTCTTTTCAGGTGCTTCTGGATGAAATACAATTTCCAGACATTCAGTTAGCAGCTGAGTATGTAACTTTCTTGTACTCAGTGTGTGGAGCTGGGACATACTTGCGTGAATTCTAGTCCATGCATATATTTGCTGGTAGGTGACATCCAGTCAGCTCTGATTCATAAAAGCATTATGTGTCACACATCTAAACCCTGACCGACCCTGCACCATTCTTGCACTCTTAAGTGCTTAAGTACATTACTGTAGTCACTGTATCAGTCTATCTTATTAAGGGCCTTCCTCTTTTTACAGACCTTCCACCTTTCCAAGCATGAGGTCCTTTCCTCCTGACAACATGTCAAGAGATGGAGTCTCAAAATTTTTTGCTTCTAAGTAGTCTTCTGGCTACCCTTTTCCCAGAACAGATTTTTTTTTAATTCTTTCGTCAGTTCATGATATATTCAGTATTATTCACCAACACCACTTTCTGTCTTTTTTATTCATTGTTCAACTTTCACATGCATACAAAGCAATTGAAAAATACCATGGGTTGGATCAATCATCTTAGTCTTTAAACTGACATCCTTGCTCTTTAACATTTTAAAGAGATCCTTGGTAGCATATTTGCTCAATACATTATTTGGTTTCTTGGCTACTGTTTCCATGTTAATTGTGGATCAACAATCAAATAAAATGAAATCATTAATAACATCAGCCACTTCTCCATTTATCATAATGTTGTACTGCTTGTTGACCCACTGGTGAGGACTTTTGTTTTCTTTTTTTTTTTTTTTAATTTTTTTAAATTTTTTTTGTGTGTGTGTACGTGTACTGTCAGATCAGATCCGACTGGTACAAGAGGAGATTGTTCCTCCTTCTCCAGCAGAGCATCTGCTGGATTTGAACCGTGCACCTCTGGGATTGCAGTGCAGCTTCTTGCCACTAGGCCACCAGAGCTCGCCGACTTTTGTTTTCTTTTCTTTTTTTTTTTTTT
>NW_006399978.1:831141-840687 GCF_000299155.1 Elephantulus edwardii | reverse complement strand
GCTTCCCTTTTTACCCTACTGGAGAAGTTTTTGGATGTGCATAGGGATTTGAGTCTTAGAAGGTCCCATTCATCTATGTTATCTTCTCCTGGTTGTGACTTTTGTTTTCTTGATGTTTAAATGTAATACATTTTGATGGCTGGAGTCTTTGATTTTCTTTGGTAAATGCTTCAAGTCGTTTTTACTTTTCAGCAAGCAAGATTGTGTCATATGCATATCCATGATAGGTTGTTAATATGTCTTCCTCCAATCCTGATGTCAGATTCCTCTTCTTATAGCCTCATTTCTTCGATTAGTTGCTCAGCGTACAAACTGAATAGTTAGGATAAAAGGTTCTACTCCTGACACATACCTTTTGTGATTTTAAACCAGGCAATGTTCCTTTGCTCTGTTTGAACAACTGCCTCTTGTTTCATGTACAGGTTCTGCATGAGCACAATTAAGTGTTCTGGACTTATCTTTCTCCTTAATGTTATTCATAACTTATTATGATTCATATAGCAAATGCCTTTGCATAGTCAGTAAAACAAGGTCTTTCTGCTATTCCCTCCTTTAGTAAAGAGTCATCTGATGTCAGCAATGATATCCCTTGTTTCACAGCCTCTTCTGAATCCAATGTCTGAATTTCTGGAAGTTCCTTTTTGATGCAGTGCTCCAGCAAATTTTAAATAATCATTAGCAATATTTTACTTTTCTACAATATTAATTGTATTGTTTGATATTTTCTACTTTCTGTTTAATCACTTTTATTTCTTTTTTGAATGGAAATAAATATGAGTCTCTTTCAGTCAGTTGACCAGGTAGCTGTCTTCCAGATTTCTTGGCATAAATGAGTGGGCACATTTATATGCCTTCATACATACAGGACTGTATTTCTTTATCTTTCTGTAGCTATATTAAAAACCATGAGTTTATTAATACCTTAATTAATTTTTTTCTTCTCTCTTTTCTTATTTTTAGCTTTTTTCCTCTGAGAGCAAGACATCTAGTGCCTATTATCTACAGCATATTTACTCACATGTCTGGTCTACTCTATGTGCAAAGGTGTTTCAGAATTGCTAACTTAGAACCTTCTGAGAAACCTATTTGCTGACTAAATTACAGCATTTCTGCACAGCCAAAATACTGATTTCCAAAATCATTTAAGCTAATTCTGTTTTTGTCATGCTCTTGATGGAAGGTAGTACAGTTTGGTCCATATGTTAGTGTTTCTATCACACCTGGAGTTCCTTCACCCCGTCCCGAGTGGTTCTGAGTCCCAGGAAAAGTCAGCCACCTCACCCATCTTCAATGCCCACTCCCTGCAGGTGATCACATTTGCTAGTTTCTGCTTTAGCCTCCTTGTTTTCCTTTTTCACCTATGAGCAGATAAATGAAACCCAACCCAACCCACTGTCAAATGTTTTCTTGTGCAGAAGTAACATTTTTAGATTCTCTTTTACATTTTGCTTTGTTGTGGTGGCTGTTGTGTCCTGTAACAGCATTTCCTGGAAATCACTTGTGTTGTTACTTTGTTGTTAGGTGCTGTCAGGCTGGCTGTGAGTCAGAGCAGCTCTGTGTACAAAAGCCCACGTCATCCACATTCTCTGCTGGGGTTAAGCCTGTTTTACAGCCATTGTGTCAGTCCGTCCCATTGTGTATCTTCCTCCTCTTTGCTGACTCTTTCACTTTTCCCTATTAATTTATGCAAATCTTATTCTTTTTTTTATAGCTGCATTGTATTCTTCATGTGAGTGCACCATAGATTATTTAGATATTTTCCTGTGCCTGAGTATTATCATCATATCCAGTTTTTGTATTGAAAAATTGCAGCAATGAATAACCGTCTACATATGTTGTTGTTATGTACTGTTGAGTTGGAACCAACTCATAGCTGACCATACAGTGGTTAACCAGAGGGTGTAATTCACACTGGAGGAGATTACCCATCTTTCTCCTTTGGAGCAGCTGGTGTATTCGAACCACTTGCCTTTCAGCCCCAGGAACTCTATTGTTGGAATAAGTTGTTGTCAGGAAGTGCCCTGATTGGGAATCAAACCAAGATCTGCTGCATGGAAGGCGAGAATGCTACCACTGCGCCTCCTAAGAGAGCTGCTGTTAATTATTATGTAGTTGACAGTGACCCATGGTGGCCCTTTGTGTGCAGAGTGAAACTGCTGCATTTGATTTTGAAGGCTGATCTCTTGTCTTATGAGTCACCTTTAGATAAGTTTCAGCTGCCAACCTTTTGGTGAGCAGTCAAGTTTTTAAATATTTGCACCATCCAGGAACTCTGGTAAAACGGGTACATACTGCACAGGCTGCATCCCAGAACTGCAGAGGGGAGGAGGCTGCATGCTGCTTGGGAGGCAACGCTGCAGCCGCAGGCTGGCACAGAGGTACATTGTTTCACCCACTGGTGGCAAACAGCTGTAACATCTCCTGCTGACCCGTCTGTTCCCCGCCTGGCACTGGGCTCTGGCTAGAAGCTGTTCTTTGAACCAGGCGGGCCCAGTTTACAGAACAAACCATCATCACTCCTGAGGCCAACCCCTGCCGGATGTTCCTCCAACATTAGTCCCATTGTAGAGGATGTCAGCACTAGGCTGTAGGTTTAAAGCACCTCTGCGGATCTTTTCTGGGCTAAGATTGCTGTTACTGACTACTATCAGGTTAACATGATTCATGGTGACCCCGTGCACCATGGAATGCAGTGCTGCCGCTCTCTGCCATCTTCCTCCTTGCTGTGCATTGGGCGCTGTGAGCTCTCGGGTTTTCGTTGACTGGCTTTTGGGGTGTAAAGTATCACACGTTTCTTCTTTGCCTGGAAATTCCACAGAAAACTGTTTCACAGCATATCAGCATAGAAACTTCGTTCAGATGTGAGGCAGATGTTGCTAAAACAGGGTGAGGTTAGGCGTGTGTCACTTAAAATGCTTTCTGCCTTGCGACTTTCTCCCTTGATCATTTGGAATTCTTAGGAAATAGCCACATGATAGTGTCATCACTTACTTTGGTGCACGCTGCTTGCCAGAATAATGCTTGCATTACTGTTTTCTGCTTTAATTCTCCACCCGTGGTCACACCTTGTTGGTGGAACTAACTCACCCTCAGCGCCCCCTCCATAGTCAAGCCGATGACAGATTGAGGAGCTGTGGGGCTGATTATTTTGTGATTATTAAACTGAACACATATAACTATGATGCACTTTCTACCACATGTCAGGGAAAGAATTTGACCAGGGGTTCTAGCTAACATCATATCATTGGCGTTAAGTGCTTAGCCTCTCAAGAGAGTTTCTTGAAAAATAAACTTGGCTCTCCAAGTCCTCATGGAGGCAAACCAAGGAAATACTAGAGGCTTCTTTTCAGATCAGTGCAGTAAAGCCAGTGTTGCAATATATCAAGCCATCTGAACTTTTGGTTTCCCAGTGCATATGGAAGTTAAGTTTATACTGTAGTCTTACAGAAGGGAGCTCTGGCAGCATAATTGGAGAGTGTTGCACAGCTAACCTAACAGTGGCAGGTTCAAATCCACCAGTGACCCATCTGGATGATCTCCTCCCGGTGTGATTTATAACCTCCAGAAACTGGAGGGTCAGCTCTGAGTTGGCTCTGATTCAACAGAGTTTAAGTATTGTCTATTAAGTGTATAATAGCATTATGGAAAAAGTGTAAGATATTGTGGAGATTGTTTAAACACACAGTGACATGAAGTGAACATAAGCTGTAGGAAAAATAATGATAATAAACTTACTCAATACAGAGATGCCACGACCCTCAAATTTGTGAAAACACAATAGCAATAATACAAAGCCTAATAAGATGAGATTATATCTATAGTTTCTTTGATAAAACACCAGTCTTGTTACTTGTGGTCCTGTTCTGTGGTCATATTAATGTAATCACATTCTACCACTTGGCAGTTTATAATCACGAGAACTAAAACTGGCATAGACTGAGTTTAACCATGGAAGAGTTCACAGGGAGGATCCTGAGGATGTCCAGAGTCAAGGCAGATGAGGCTGTGAGGGCAGGAGCTGTGCAGCTCCAGAGCTCTGTGAGATAGGAGCCGAGGAGGCAGCTCCCTGGCACAGCCACTTCTTGATGTTTTGTGCTTTTGAATCAACTACAAGTCATAGCAATCCTTCAATGGCTCTGAATCGGCACAGCCACTAGACTCCCATTTCCCACAAAAGCCTTTGTCTGGGCCCTTGAGGTTCCTATCAACTACTGCTTGGGCAGTGGGAAAGGAGTACAGTGGACTGATTTGCTTGACATTATAACCACTCCAGACAGGGAGAAGAGTTCTCTAATATTAAAAAGATGTTCTGCTTTCATCTCTTAGGCATGTATAGCAAAATACTACCATTCCGGTAGCTTTAAAGATCAGAAATTGGTTATTCTCTTTTGTTTGGGAGAAAGTAGCTCTGGTGGTAAACTCTGCTATATATTGTGTTGCTCACCGAAAGGTCAGTGGTTCAAATCCATCAGCCACTCTGCAGGAGGCAGATGGGCAGTCTCCTTCTGTAAAGATTTACAGCCTCAGAGACCTTCTGGAGAGTTGCCATGAATTGGATCAATGGCATTATGTTTGGGTTTGGTTTTTTTTTTTGCTTAGAGAGCTTGCTAATCAGTACAAAGTTTCTTCTTAGAATAATGAAGATACTCTAATGTGATTGTGGTGATGTTGTTTTTGTTGTTAAGTGTCTTTGAGTCCAGTATGACTTACAGGAATCTTAAGAACAATAGTTCTGGCACTCTCTCCTATCCTGCACCATCCTTACCGTCCTTGACACTTTTGTATCCATTGTACATATACTGTTACAACCCATCTTGTTGAGAGTCTTCCTCTCCTTCACCAACTCTGCACCTTTGTAAGCGTGATAGCAGTTTCTAAAGAATAGTCTCTCCTAACAACATGTCCAAAATAAGTGAGATGAAGCTTTACCATCTTTGCTGCCAAGGAATATATTCTGGCTTCACTTTCTCCAAAACATACCTGTTTGTTTTTTTGGCAGTCCATAGGATATTTAGCCCTCCTCTCCATCACCACAACCCAAGTGCATTGATTCTTCTTCCGCCGTCCTTATTTATTGTCTGTCTCTCAGACAATCACCGTAGGTAATTGAAAAGACTATGGATTGAATCAAATTCACCTTAGTCTTTAAATTGACGTCACTGCTCGTCATGACTTTGGAGTGGTTCCTAGAGGTTCCTGTCTCCTGACAGCAGACTTTCCCAAATGGTATACATCTCTGATCTCTTGATGGTGATGCCAAGGGTGTTGACTATGGATCCAACCAAGATTGACAATTTCAATCTTTTCTCCATCTGTCATGATGTTCCCTATTGGTCCAGTGGTGAGGATTTTTGTTTTCTTGATGTTGAGATGCAGTCCATATCGAAGGCTGCAGTCCTTGAGCTGCAGCAAGTGCTTTACTAAACACTGTTGAATTATGCAATTTAAGTGAGTAAATGATACAGTATGTGAATGACGTCTCAATAAACATGGTACATAGTTCTCTGGATGAGCTCATGTTTTGTGCTCAACTCATTCAAAGCTCCTTACCTAGAAGTTGATGGTTTGAACCCACCCAAAGATACTGCAGAAGAAAGCCCTGGTGATCTACTTGTGTAAAGACTGACAAGATCTCATTGCCCTTGAGTGGAAACAGACTCATATCTGACCCATGTGGGTTTCCAAGACTGTACATGACAGTAGAGGTGATTGCCTACAGCTTTATCTCTCACACCTGCTTATGGATTCAAACTGTTCAAATCCCTCCCGGCGGTGCACTGTGGCTCGCCCTGTACAGACTACAGCCCAGAGCAGCCTGTCAAACAGTTCTATGCTGTAACTCCTGGTGTTGCCTTCAGTCTGAACTGACTCCACAGCAGTGGGTTTTGTTTTGGGGTTTACACAGTACATTTATTGCCTGGAGCCTTAAAGTACAAAGCAGCCATGTAGGCACGTTCTGAAGCTCTAAGAAAATCTGTCCTATGCCTCTCTGCTCCTGGCGGCTCCCCGCAATCCCTGGTGCTCCTTGGCTGAAAGATGTAGCTTCGCATGTTGTTACCAGTCACTCCCTTGTCTATATCTGTCCTTTTTTCTCTTTTATAAGCTGTAACTTATTAAACAATAACTTATTATTAAAACAAGCTTGGAAGTAGGAATGTCATCCACTTCTGAAATGGCTTGCCTCCAGAAACTTTATGAACACGGAGAAATGACTAAAGTTATACAAGTGTTCAGATCTTTTGTTTATAGGGTCGCTATGAGTCATTTACGACTCATTGGCACTTAACAACTATAAATAACAACGACAACATAGAGCTCTGTTGGCCTAGTGGACAGAAAGTCATGCTACCAGACCCAAGGTGGGTGATTTTAATCTGTGGCCCTCAGCCTGGTTTAAATTGTTTTTTTGGTCAAACATTCTTCTAAGTGGTATAGCACAGGTCTGTGCATTTGCTGTACAGACGTAACTCGTGGTTGTTGTGATGTTAAACACTGTGACACTGATGTGTCAAATGTGATAATGGTTACCCATGGTGGACAGTGTTTGGTGGAACTTCCCAATTAAAACAAACTTTGAAGCAGGAGTGGCATCCACTTCTGAAATAGCTTGCCTCCAGAAACTCTATGGACTTGGAAAAATGATGAAAGTTATAGAACTGTTCAGGTCTTTCATTCATAGGGTCGCTGTGAGTCGTCTCTGACTCAACGGCACTTAACAACACAATAACAAGCTTTAACTTAGATAGGGTTATTATGTACACTAGCACAGGTGGCCTAGTACTAAAAGAAGTTGTGCTGTACTTCTGAAGGCATGCAGTTTGAATCCACCAGCTGCTTCACGGGAGAATGATGGGCAATCTCCTCCAGTGTGATTAACCACCTCTGAAAACCCCTCTGAATGGTCAGCTATGGGTTTGTTCTGACTCGATGATACACAACAACAGCAATAACAACATGTCATCTTCCAAGACCCTATTTCTAAACAAGATCATGTTCCCAAGCAGTCAGGGTTGGGATTTCAAGCATATCTTTTTGGTGGACAGGATCTAACCTATAACAAGAACCTTCACAGAAAAGCCTGCCCCAGAATCTATCCCAGCCCTAACACCCCAGAGAGCATGGGACAGCCCTGCCCGAGGAGACTGGGTCCCTTCTGTACCTCAGAAAAATGATTTTAGAGTGCCTGCTTCCAGAGACTGTGCCAGCCCTCTGACCTAGAGGAATCCAAGTGCTCTCCGTACATTGTGAACCTGACTTTAGAATGCCCTTTTTGGACCCTGATTTTCAACGTGAGAGGCCAGTCTGTGCTTTCTTTGCTGTGCTGTGCTTTGCTTTGCCCTGTCTCTTATTTGTCTCCCTCGGACAGCTCTCATCCACCTTGCATAAGCCACACTAAGATTTGCAGATATGTAGACTGGCTGATATGTGTTTGTGGCTGCTGGATAGACTTTTCTAGAAAAGGACATCCTGTCTAATAAAGTAGGAGGCCGGTGAAAATGAGGGAAAGCTGGATAGACTTTTCTAGAAAAGGACATCCTGTCTAATAAAGTAGGAGGCCAGTGAAAATGAGGGAAACCCTCAGTGACATGGTACAATAGTCGCAGCAGTGAACTCAAGCATATCAGTTATGAGGAAGCAAAGGACAGGGCAGTATTTAGTTCTTTTACACATATGAGTGAAAGTCATGTCAATGGCAATTAAAACAACAGCAGCTATAGAGAATTATAATTGAACTAATCAGTCCATTGTTGTTGTTGTTGTTGTTATGTGCCATCGAGTCGTTTCCGACTCATAGCGACCCTATGCACAACAGCCCTAAACCCTGCTCTATCCTGCGCCAACCGCACCGCCTCTGACACACCCATCCCGATTACCCCAGTCACCAAATCAATCCATCTCATAGAGGGTCCTCCCCTCCTGCGCTGTCCCTCCACCCTCCCAAGCATGATGTCCCTCTCCAAGGACCCGTCCCTCCTGGCAACATGTCCAAAGTATGTCAGACGAAGCCCCAGAATCCTTGCCTCCAAGGAGTAGCTTGGTTTAATCCTCTCCAAGATGAATCTGTTTGTTTTCCTGGCAGTCCATGGTACATTCAGTACCCTTCTCCAGCACCACAGCTCAAAAGCATCCACTCTCCTTCTATCCTCCCTAGTCATTGTCCAACTCTCTGATGCATAACAAGCGATTGCAAATACCATGGCCTGTATCCGGCGCACCTTAGTCTCCAGAGAGACACTGTTGCTCCTGAGTACCTTAGAGAGGTCCCTAACAGCAGACTTTCCCATCACGATACGCTTTTTGATTTCCTGACTGCTGGTGCCAAGAGTGTTGACTGTGGAGCCGAGCAAACTGCAGCTCTGAACACTCTCAATCTCTTCGTCATCCATCCTGATGCTGCCAATTGGTCCAGTGGTGAGAATCTTTGTCTTCTTGACATTGAGCCTCAGTCCACACTGAAGGCTGCAGTCCTTGACCCTTCGCAGCAAATGCATGATGTCCTCCTCAGTTTCAGCAAGCAGGGTTGTGTCATCTGCATCAGTCCATTATGGCTTCTTAAATGTGCAGAGCTTTACAGCAAATTGCACTTTACAGAACACACTTTTATGATGTCTGCAGATTTGTAAGTCCTCATCTACCTGTATTTTTCCAGGGACCGCTGCTGCTTACCTTCAAAGAGGACCCTTTGCAGCCTCTGGAGCTGGCCGTGCAGAAAGTCACCAGTGTGGCCCGGTCTTCCCAGGAAAAGGTGAGTGACAGGTAGTGGGATTGCTCCCCTGTGACAGGCCTTTCTAGGCAGGAAGAAATGAATGGACCGCAGTGAAAAGCGGCATTTATTTGGACTTACAGTTCTTGGAAAAGGCAGAGACCTTCCATCGCTAAAAAATGCTGAGTCCATGAACTAATGAATGGATGACAGACACTTATTATATGACCTTAGAAAGGATGAAGTTACGATATGTACATTGCAGCGTGGATAGATCTTGGAAGGACTATGCTCTATGAAAGAAGTAAGACACGAATGGGCAAATAGTGTGTGATTTCTTTTATGTGAAATGATTGTCAAAAGGAAATGCCCAGGATAGGCCGATCTAGACACAGGCTCCACAGGGCTGGGGGGAAGGCGTGTTTGGGGGAGAAGTGGGAAGTGACTGTTAAGGAGTGACAAGGCTTCTTTCTGGAATGATGACATTGTTCTGAGAGTGATTGTGGTGACAGTTACCCAATTCCCTGACTATGTAGAGCACCACTGAATTATACAGCTTGATGGGAGGATAATCTGGTATGTGAATAATAGCACAGTGACATTTACCTAGGTATCTGTTGCTTAATATCCATAATCCATTCTGTGAATTAGGATGTTATGCGATTTAGACATTGAACAGACACTGTATTAAAACCTTGTGGGAGAGGAAGCTCTGGTGGCCTAGTGGCAAGTAGCTACACTGTAATCCTGAAGGCGAGCAGTTCTAATCCACCAGATGCTCCCCTGCAGAAGGAAGAGCAATCTCTTCCTGTGCTCGTCGGATCCGATTTGATGGTACATAA
>NW_006399978.1:828475-831041 GCF_000299155.1 Elephantulus edwardii | reverse complement strand
AAGTATGTCAGACAAAGCTTTAGAACTCTTGCTTGCAAGGAGCAGCCTGGTTTCACCTTCTCTAGGATGAACCTGTTTATTCTCCTGGCAGTCCATGGTATGTTCAGTACTCTTCTCCAGCACCACAACTCTAAGTCATCAAGTCTTTCTATCATCTCTAGTCATTTTCTGATGCATAGCAAGCAATTGCGAAGACTATGGCTTGGATCAGGTGCACCTTAATCTCTTTACTGGCATCGTTGCTCTTCAGTACTCTGGAGAGATCTCTGACAGCAGACTTTCCCAATGTGATTCATCTTTTGATTTCCTGCTGATGGTACCAAGAGTGTTGATTGTGGAGCCAAGCAAACTAAAACTGTTAAGAATCTCAATCTCTTTATTGGCCCAATGGTGAGAATCTTTTTTTCTTGATGTTGTACTCCAGTCCATATTGAAGGCTCAGTCCTTGATCTTCTGTAGCAAGCACTTCAGGTCCTCCTCAGTTTCAGCAAGCAGGCTTGTATCATCTATGTAACACAGGTTGTTGATGAATCTTTCTCCAATCCTGATGCCACATTCCTCCTCATACAGCCCAGGTATGAAGACAGAATACAACCCTGGTGGACACCTTTCCTGATTTTGAACCATGCAGTGTCTCCTTGCTCTGTTCTGATGACTGCCTCCTGGTTGAAGTATAAGTTTCACATAAGCACAATCAAATGTTCTGGGATTCCCATTCTTCTCAGAGTCAACCACAGTTTGTTGTGATCCACACAGTCAAATGTCTTTGCATTGTCAGTGAAACACAGATAGACATTCCTCTGTTACTCTCTGCTTTCAGCCAAGATCCATCTAACATTAGCTAAAAAGTTAAAAACAACATATTGTTTTAGGTGCTATCAAGTCAAGTATGACTCATAGTGGTGACCCACTGAATAATGTATGTATCTGAATCCTGTTGTATCCTGTGCTAACCTCAAAATCTCTGAGATTAGACCCATTCCTGCAGGCACTGCATCAGTCCACCTGGTTTAGGGTCTTCCTTTTCTTTGCCATCCCTTCGGCTTTCCAAGCATGATGTCCCTCTCCCAGGAATATCCTCTCCTAGCAACCTGCCCAAAGTATGCAAGAAGAAGCTTCGCGATTCTTGCCTCCAAGGAACACTCTGGCTGCACCTTCTCTAAGACGTACCTGTTCCTTTGGCAGTTCGTCAGTTTATTCAGCACTCTTCTTCAACACCACAGTTCAAAGGCAACAGTTTTTCTGTAACTTTACTCATTGTCCAGCTCTCAGATGAATAGCAAGTGACTGAAAAAAACATGGCCTGAATGAGACACACCTTAGTCCTCCCAACTGACAGCGTTGCTCCTTTATAATTTCAAGAGGTCTCTGACCACAGCCTTTCCCAGTGTAATACATCTCCTGATCTCCTGACTGCTGATACCAAGTATATTGATTGTAGATCCAAGTAAGATGAAGTCATTGACAGTTTCAATCTTTTCTCCATCTATTATAATGTTGGCTGTTAGTCCAGTGGTGGGGATTTTTGTTTTCTTGACATTGAGATGCAATCCATATTTAAAGAAGCAGTGTTTAACATTCTACAGCAAGTGCTTTAATTCTTCTTCACTTTCAGCAAGCAAGGTTGTGTCACCCACATAATGAAGGTTAATTGTGAATCTTCCTCCTTCCTCATGCCACATTCTTCTTCATAGATAGAGTCCAGCTTCCTGAAGAATTTGCTTATAATACAGATTAAACAGCTATGGAGAAATACATAGCCTTTTTTTTTCTGCTTGGCTGTTATTTATTTTTATTATTATTATTAATTTTAATGAAAATTTACAGAGACTTTGGATTTCCATTCATTCATTGTTGCATTTTTCTCCCTGACCCCCTTTGCTCCCCCAGTAGACTCTTCTCTTTGAAAAGTAAAGGAAAAATTGTTTCATTGTTTTTCAATCCCTCCCCCCAGGTCCACTCCACTATGCAGCCTTCATTCTGGACTCCTGTCATAACAGTAATACCTAATCATATATCCCTATTAAACAGTTTTCTCCCTCATCTGTTTCAGTGCAGTATACATTATTTATCCCATCTTTCTCAATCTTCCCCCAACCCTGTGGTCAGTCCTGTTTTACAGCAGTGGCACTATGCAGTATTTGTCCTTTTGTGACTGAAATATTTCACTCAGCATAATGTCTTCAAGGGTCTCCGATTTTGAATAATATTGCATGAGTTCTTTGTTTTTCAGTGCAGCGTAGTATTCCATTGTGTGAATACACCACAACTTCTCTATCCATTTGTTTGTTGATGGGCGCTTAGGTTGTTTCCAGCTCCTTGCTATTGTGAACAAAGCTGCGATAAACATGAGTGTGCATTTATCTGCTTTGGTGGCAATTGTGGTCTCTTTGGGGTATATTCCCAGTAGTGGAATTGCTAGGTCAAATGGTATCTCTATTTGCAACTTTTGGAGAAAGCCCCACATCGCCTTCCACAGTGGTTGCACCATTTTACACTCCCACCAACAGTGAATAAGGGTTCCAGTTTCTCCACAACCTCACCAGCATTTGTTGCTTGCTGTTCT
>NW_006399978.1:822158-828375 GCF_000299155.1 Elephantulus edwardii | reverse complement strand
CCGCCACAAAACTGAACAAAACCATGTGGGAGCACACTTCTGATGGGAGAGGGGAGCAGTGGGTGCTGAGCAAGAGGAGGTAAGTGAGGGGAGGGGAAGTCCTGAGGCCTGCCCTGGAGTCTCCTCACTGCCAGCCTGCTGGGCAAAGCCAGAGGGGCCACTTCCAGGGCCAGCGTCACCCTGCCTCACCTGCCTGTATCCAGGTCCAGTACCAGACACTAGATGCTTTTAAACCATTAAACCAAAAACCCACATTCACTGCCAACAAGCTGATTCCAACTTCTGGCAATCCTCCAGCACAGCCTTGTAGGATTTCCAAGTATCGAAATACTTGTGAAAGCAGACTCCGACTTCTGTCTCCCACAGATTAACCACTGTGCCTCCAAGGCTCCCTTGTCTGCGTAGATATCGCATAGAAAATCGTCTTTTCAATGAAATGTGTATAACATATCCAAAGAAACTTTCTGTCAAATACTAGGCATTTCTTATCGTTGGACTCTTACTTTTCTCCCCACGATTAAAATGGCTTTATTTTCTGGTTATGTGGAGTTTGTAGACCTTCTGCAAATAGAGGAATGTAATCTCAGTGTCTACTTGATGGCCAGACGTGCAATAGTTTACACAGTAATTGGACAGGAAATTGTGTTCTCGCTTTTAGAGAGACAGTGAATCAGCTGGAGGTTTCTCAGATGACTCCTGTAACTTTCCATCTGCGTATATAGCGAGTATATATGAAGGTGTGAGTGACAAGGACCCCATTCTTTATTACTTCTTATCCTAACCTCTCTGAAACCATGATCTGATGGGACTGTCTGTCCTTTCTTCTCAGCCATGTGTCTATATCCTCCTACTGACTTTGTGTATTTATGTGCTAAAGATACAATAATGGCAAGCTACTTTTATTATTAGATTAAAAATATATATGCTGTTAACAGACAGACAGGAAGGGACTATGGAGTGAACCCCAGAAAGACATTCAGTGGTTCTTAAACCCCATCCCTGCCTTATTCATCTCATTCCTTACACAGCTGGAGAATTGTTTTCTACACTTAAATCCTTTATCATTTTTATATACAGTTTTACAGTAATATCTTTTCTTTATTTTTGAGACACATTCAGGTTATGTGTGTCTGTAAACACACACATACACACACACAGTTGTTGTTGTTGTTATGTGTCATTGAGTTGACTACGACTCATTGTGACCCTTTCAACAATAGGTCTGCACCTGCCCTATCCTGAGTCAACCTCACTGTGTCTGACCTACTTGCCCCCATTGCCACTGTCACTGTGTCAATCTCTCTCATCTAGGTTCTTCCTCTTCTGAACTGTCCCTTCATCCTTCCGAGCATGATTTCCTTCTCCAAAGACTCATCCCTCCTGGAAGCATGCCCGTAGTATGTGAGACAGAGTTTAAAAATCCTTGTCTCCAAGGAACAACCTGGTTTCATCCTCTCCTGGAAAGATCTGTTTATTCTCTCAGCAGTCAATGGCATATTCAATGCTCTTCTTCAGCACCCCAGCGCCTATATGAGCCAATTGGTACAGTCACTGTGTCAGTATATCTCATTGAGGGTCTTTTCTCTTTCACTGAATCAATTCTCTCTCTCTCTCCCCCCCTTGCACGCGCATGCTCTCTCCCTGTCTGTCTGTCTGTCAATCATCTGTCAAGCTCTGGTGGCCTAGTAATAAGAAGCTGCATTGTAGTCACAAAGGCACGTGGCTCAATTCTCCTCAGGAGGAAGCTGGTCAATCTCCTGTGTAATTCACTGCCTATTGAAAACCCATTAGAAGGCAAGCTATGAGTTGGCTCCAACTTGATGGCACATAAGGACAACAATATCTGTGTGTGTGTTTAAAATGCTGAGCTCTAATGATTGAAGACCATGATAGAAGACCAGATGAGTCGTTGGATGACAAAAGGTCATTACATAGACAGAGGAGAAACAAAAGACCAAAATGAATGTTTGAAGAAACTGAAAATTGCACTGCAGTATCGAGAAACCAAAGCAAAGGGAAGGGATGTGAAAGTAAAAGAAATGAACCTAACATTTCAAAGGGCAGCTTGAGAAGACAAAGTATTGTCATGAAATGAGCAAAGAGATGGATTGGAGAATGAAGAGGAAAGAACTCACTCATCATTTCTCAAGTTGAAAGAACTGAAAAATAAATTCACGCCTCTGTGAGGGCCTGAGACATTTGCTGCAGAAGGTCAAGGACTACACAAAGCCTTAAATACAGATTGAATATCAACATCAACAAAACAAAGATTCTCACCACTGGGCTGATTGGCAGCATCAGATAGATGGTGAAGAGATTGAGATTGTTAACAGCTTCAGTTTGCTTGGCTCCACAATCAACACTCTTGGTACTAGTAGCCAGGAAATAAAAAGATTAATTCCATTGGGAAAGTCTGCTGTTAGAGACCTCTCCAAAGTACCGAGGAGCAATATCAGCCAGTTTAAAGACTTGTGTGCCCAATTCAGGCTATCTTTTCAGTTAGTTGCTATGTATCTAAGAATTGGATGAATAAAGAAGACAGTAGAAGAAGTTATACCTTTGAGTTGTAATATTAGGAGTGCTGTCAAAAGAACAAACTGATAGATCTTGGAGAAAGTGCAGCCAGAGTACTTCTTAGAGGCAAATTTGAAGCTTTGTCTCACATAATTTGAGCATCTTTTTAGGAGAGCCTGTTCTTTGGAAAGAGATATCATGCTTGGAAATGTGAGGTTCAGTGAAAGAGAAGAAGACCTTTCTCAACAAGATGGATTGGCACAGTGACTATGGCAGTGGGCTCAAGTATGTCAGAGATGATGAGGATGGCACAGGTTAAGACAGGAATTCAGTTTGTTGTTGATAGGGTTGCTATGACTTACTCGTGACCTAATGGAACCTAACAACATGTATGTGTGTGTATAAATATTTTTATATATAAAACCCATATAGGTTGTTGTTACGTACTGTTGAGATGGAAATGACCCATAGCTGACCTTCTGGTGGGTTTTCAGAAGCAAGAAATTGCATGAGAAGAGAATCCCCATCTTTCTGCCTCAGAGCAGCTGTGAATTGGAACCATGTGCCTTCCTACTTGGCCACCAGAGCTCCCTAGTGCTCTTATTAATAAAAATGTGTGTGTGTGTGTAAAAGTCATTGCCCTTACAGAACTTTCCACACACAGCAGTGGTTTCTGTATAGATGGGAAGGGAGAGAGTGTCCGAACTCTTGCTTACTCACACTGTGTGCATCAAATGAAGGTCCTTTCTATCTGCATCCTCCTGTGTAATAAGGTGGTTTTCTCCTTTTACAAGCATAGATCATGCTGCCGGGAGCCACACGTCATGACTGTCTTCTGTCTCTGGAACACTCGCAAGAGTTTCTCAAGGATAGACATTGAATTGCTGGGTCAAAGGTGTGACCACTTCAGCCTGACCAGTGGTCTTTGTAATGGTCTCCAGAATGGTGTCGCATTGTTTGGCTTGGTGGCCCAGGACTTAAGGCCCTGCTAGGGTCTCTTTCCCCAGACTTTTGCCAGATCGTGCGACTGAATAATTCCTGCACTGTGTGTGAAGAAATCTCTGGAAGACACTGGGGTTGCAGGAGGAAACCTGCCGCAACCACACAGGATGTTGGGACTGGCCTGACCACAGAGCTGGAAGGGACCTGGGGCAGTGGGTGGTCCAATGTCTGCTTCTGCTGATAGGAGAGCTGCAGTGCAGAGATGTGCCATCCTGACCCACTTGGTCTCCGGCTTGAGAAATGGCTTAGTGCAAGGGCATTGTTTCTGTTTTTGGCAAATAGGGACCAATAGCCTCTGTGGTAGGTGGTATCTCTGCTGCTTCTAACAATTTTCCAGTTAGAAGCAGAGTTCAGGATTGGCCTGAAGATGTGGAGGAGGGAGCAGAGGTGTGGAAATAATCCTAGGTTCTTCATTCCTGCCATAATCAGCTTTATGAAAATACCATTTGCAGGGGAGCTCTGGTGGCCTAGTGGCAAGGACCTGCAACTACAATCCCAGAGGTGCACGGTTCGAATCCACCAGATGCTCTGCCGGGGAAGGAGGGACAATCTCCTCCTGTACCAGTCAGATCTGATTTGAAAATACCATTTGCCCTTCTTTTAGCAGCGAAGTGTCACAATCATTGTCAGGTGTCAAAGTTCTAAAGCTGTGAAGTCTGTTGTTAGGTATTATATGGTATCCCATTAAAATATGTGTTGTAAGTCCTAAGCCTTGTGGACATGATCCCATTTGGGATGGGACTTTGCTATGTGAGTGAGGATGTGTCTTAAATTAATCACCTTTGAGATATAACTTAATTCACTCATTGCCATTGAATCTGAATTGATTCACAGCTGACCCTCCAGAGAGGTTTTTGGAGACTATAAATAGTATAGGAAGAAGTTGTCCATTTTCCCCCCTTAGATTACCAGAGCAACTCCTTACAGACTCTGCCACCAGAGCTCCCTTTAAAGGCGGTATTGTTGTTAAGTGCTGTCGAGTTAACTGTGACTCGAGGAGTCCAGGGTTGAGATAAGAAGAGCAAGTTAGGCACAGAGAAGCTTGCACAGCTGAGGGAAGGTTGATGCCAGGGGGAGAGCACTTAGGAGGAGAAGCTGAAAGAGAGGAGGATTTGACCTCAGAGCTGGCAGAGCAAGCTTTCCTCTAGAACTGACAAGCTGCACTTAACACCAACACTGACAAAGAACAAAGCTTGGAAGATAGAGAGGTGCCAATGCTGGTTCCTCACTCGTCAAGTGGAGGGGCCTTTAGTCTCATGTCTTACCTTCTTTATTGCCTTGACTTTTCAATGCAAATGAAGATGACCGTATGCACTTGCTAGGTTGGCCATGAGGAGGAAATAATTTAAGCAAAGTACTTGGAATAATACTAAACATATCCTAAGCACTGATATTGTTGTTAGGTGCTGTCCAGTGGAATAGGACCCATACCAGGGCTATGAACAACACATCTGAACCCCCTCCTATCCTGTGCCTTCCCTACACTTCCTGACACACCTAGAGCTCATTGCGGTAGTTACCGTGTCAACCCCTCTGGCTGAGGGTACTCCTTCCCTCTGCTAGTTCTCTGCCTTTCCGAGCATCATGTCCCTCTCCTTCATTTTTCTTTTTAAATTTGATTTTGCCAATTTTAATGAGCATTTACAGAGATTTTGGATTTTTATTCATTCACTGTTGCATTTTCCTCCCTGCCCACCCCTCTCCCCGGTTAGCTCTTCTTTTTTGAAAAGGAAAAGAAAAAGGTATACCCTTCTTAACAGCATGTCCAAAGTATGTGAGGTGAAGCTTTATCATCTTTGCCTCCAGAGAGCACTCTGTCTGCACCTTCTCTAAGATACTGATAGGTTTGTTCTTTTGGCAGTCTTCTCCAACACCACAGCTCAAAGGTATGAATTCTTCTTCTGTCATCTTTAGTCATTGTCCAGTTCTCAGATGCATAGCAAGCAAGTGATCATGGCCTGAATCAGATGCACCTTAGTCCTCAAACTGGCATCATTACTCTTCAACCCTAATTACAGGTTTTCCTAGTGCAATAAATGTCCTGATTTCCTTACTACTGATCACTTATACACTGATACATTAATTAAGCACTGATATATTAACTATTTCAGCCTCTTTCTGTTATTGTTTTTGAGTCTATTTCTTCACAATTCCCAGAAGTGGAAGTATTGGTGAAAGTCTGAACATTTTTAAGGGGCTTTAGTATTTGCCACTAGAACAGCAACTTTTAAAAATAGATTGTTAAATTTATTTTTATTTTACTTCAAGTACAGAAGTATTTTCTTGTTCGGTTTCATCAAAGTAGTAGATTATGACTCATAGTAACTGAACAACAGATTTGAAGCTTGCCATACCCTGTGTCATCTCTCACCATCTCTGATGTACTTGAGCCCATTGTTAAGGTTACGATGTCAATCCATCTGGTTGAGGCTCTTCCTCACTTTCTCTTTCACTCCACCTTTACCAGCATGATGTCTTTTTCCAAGGACTGACCGCTGCTGCCAACGTGCCTGAAGTATGTGAGATGAAGTTTTACCGTCCTTGCTTTAAGGAGCATCTGGTTGCACTTCATCCAAGACATTCTTAAAGTTTGTTATTTTGGCCTATGTTGTTGTTGTTGTTATGTGCCGTCGAGTCGCCTGCGACTCATAGCGACCCTATGTACAACAGCCCTAAACTCCGCTCTGTCCTGTGCCAATCG
>NW_006399978.1:807344-817648 GCF_000299155.1 Elephantulus edwardii | reverse complement strand
ACCAACAGTGAATAAGGGTTCCAGTTTCTCCACAACCTCACCAGCATTTGTTGCTTGCTGTTCTGTTAAATTTTGCTATTCTTACTGGGGTGAAATGATATCTCATAGTTGTTTTGAAATGCACAATCCTGATGCACTCTATCCCTAATTTAAAACTATGTACTGTTCTTTGCTTATTCACACAATAGCTTCTTGGTCTAGGTTTCGCATGAGCACAATTAAGTGTTTTGGGATTCCCATTCTTCTCAATATTAGCCACAATTTAGTATGATCCACACAGTCAAATGCCTTTGCATAGTCAATAAGGCCCAAATAGGTATCTTTCTGATATTCTTTGCCAGAATCCATCTGATATCAGCAATGTCTCCGGTTCTGTGACCTTTTCTAAATGCAGCTTGAACTTCTGGCAGTTCCCAGTGTATGTACTGTTCTAGCCATTTTTGAATGATCCAAAACATGATGAAAAACAACATAGACATTTAGAAACTATTTTAAAAAGTCTCTGGTGGCCTAGTCCATAGAGAGTAGTGCTGTTCTGTAGGAGAAAAAAAAAAGATGAGCAATCTGCTGGCATGGGATTTACAGCTTCCAGAAGACCCACTAAAAATCCTGATGCTCCATAGTAATTCCTTTCACAAGTATCTGGTTCATCAACACTCCCTCTTCCCACTGTCATGTGTATGCTACACAGAGAGCAGTTTGTGCACTCCAAATAGAAGCAAAAACTCCACTGTCACCTAATGTTGACCTCACGTGATACAGAATAGAAATGTTGTTAGGTGTTATCGAGTTGAGTATGACATATAAAAACACTATGAACAACAGATTTGAACCCCCTCCTATCCTGCGCCATCCTCACACTTCCTGATACACTTAGAGCCCATTGCTACAGTCACCGTGTCAATCCACCTGGTTGAGGGTCTTCCTCTCCTTCTAAGCATCCACCCTTCCAAGCTTCATGTTCTTCTTTAAGGAATAGCTCTCCTAGAAATATGCTCAAAGTATGTGAATAGAACAGTAGAATATTTGATAGAATTTTCTAGAATGTAATATTTACAACTGTCAAGCCTTTCTTCCATGGTGCTGCTTGTGGGGAGATATGAACCATACTAACCTTTAGGTTAGTTACCAAGCACAAACTGTGCCCCACCTAAGGATCTTAAGTTATGCATAGTTTGGAGCATTTTGCATCATCTTGTAGGACCATCCACAACCTTCCCAGCCTTAGCAGAGTAAGATGCTGTGAGCCTGTCATGCAGAGAGAGTACAGTGGGTACTGTATTTCCTTAGGGAATTTTCTCTGGAGCGGAGACCTGTGTTTACTCAAGTGGAGTCTGTCTTCCTCACCCAAATCAGTTGCCATGGGGTTGACTCCAACTTACGGTGACCTCATACATGTCAGAGTAGAACTCTGCGCCAAGTTGTTGTAGTTGTGCACCATCGAGTTGTATCAATAGCTGACCCTCCAGTGGGCTTCCAGAGGCAATAATTTGCACAGGAGGAGATTGACCATCTTTCTTCTGTGAGCAACTGGTGGATTAGAACACTATGCCTTTGGAATCACAATGTAGTTTTTTAACACTAGGCAACCAGAGCTGATTTTAATAGTTGATTTTTCATAAGTAGATCACCAGATACCTGCTTTTGGGTGTACTAGAACTCCCAACCTTTGGGTTGGTGACTGAGCAGTTAACTATTTGGTCTGTGCAGTCACACCCTCCACATAGAGTGGCTATAAGCCTTGTGAGGTGAGGGCTTAATTGTAGGGAAGCATTCTTTGTGTGGCCTTCTGGAATGTTTTTAATTCTGGAATGAACCTCTTCTTTATTGTATTAATGTATTTATTTTCCATTTGAGTTAAGGTTTACAAATCATACTGACTTTTTATACAATCAGTCATAGACATTTTGTTTTGTGATGTTAATTATAATTGATTAATACAATTAATGACTTACAGTGTCTGAATCAACCTCCATTGTGCATTGCCTTTCCTGTCACCCAGTTTATCTTTTTTTTCCCATTTTATCTCTTGATCAACTTTCCCTTCTCTCTCATTCTCAGCACAGCACTATCACCTTTAAACTGCTCTACAGACTCTTTCTCTTCCAGTCTCAACATGCATAGAATTAGCTTACATCTTTGAGGCTTTAATGACACTATTTCGCAAAGGGCAGTGTGTTTCTACCTATGTTCTCTTTCCTCATATCCTGGGAGAGGTTTGCCCCAAAATGTCTGACCCAGAAAAGGGATTTTTTTTTCAGGTTTACATAGAATCTAAAACCAAACCAACCTTGTGCTGTTGAGTCAGTTCTGAGTCATAGTTCATATAGGACAGAGTGGAACTGCTCCACAGGGCTTCTGAGACAGCCAGATTTCCGGAAGCAGAATGCCCCATCCTTCTGCAGCGCGGCTGATAGGTGCATACCACTGACCTTCTTTTTAGTAAACAGCTAAACTGCACCACCCACCAGGACTCCTTGATTTTTCATAAACAATGGGGTTATTATAATTTTTTTACAACCTTTTAAAATTATGATTTTAATGAACGTTTACAAAAAAGTTGGATTTTCAGTCATTCATTGTTGCACATTCTCCCCCCAAACTGACTTAAAAAAAATTCTGCCCCCAACCCGAGATCAGTCCACTTTGCTGTGCACCTTTTATTCTGGACTGTTATCATACAGATAATGCCTGGTCATATATTCCTTTTAAACCATCCTTTCCTTCATCTGTTCCAATGCAGTGATTATTATTTATCCCCTCTCTTCTTAGTTTCTCTCTATTCCTCATATCAGACCTGTTTTATTACAGTGGTGCTCCACAGTATTTGTCCTTTTATGTCTGAGACATTTCACTCAGCATAATGTCCTCTAGGATTATCCATGTTGTGGAATACTTTGAGTTCCTTGTTTTTCAGTGCTGCATAGTATTCCATTATGAGACTGTATTATAGTTTTTTTATCCATTCATTTGTTGGGCTCTTGGGTTGCTTTCATCTCTTTGCTATTATGAATAATGAAGCAATAAACATGGGTGTACATATTTATTATTATTATTTTATTATTTCTTTTTTTAAATCACAAAAAATTTCAAGCATACATATAAGAAGAGGGTGAGAAATATAACTAACCTCATTTACTTATTACCCAGGTTCAACATAACCAGGCTTCTTTCACCAGCTTCCTAGTACCGCTTACATTATTTTGCAGCAGTTGAAGATATTTCATCCAGAAATACTGTAGTAAGGGTCTCTAAAAAAAAATTAAATAAAACGCTTCCCTCTTTTTCTGGAAAAGGAAACTTTTATTACTGTGTCACAGAGACCTGAGCGCTAATTCTCTTTCCCCAGCACTTGGCATGGCCCTCCAGGATCAAAGTTTCTAGCACAACATGTAAGCTCATCTGTGAAAAGAGCTCATAATCGAGTTTGGGGGTGGGACTAGTAAAAGGCTCTCCTGGAGAAAAACAGGCATCCATTTTAGGAAGCAAATAAGTCTGTCTTTGAATATAGTACTTATTTAAACACCCTGAAAGAAAAACTTCAAGGTGCTTGGTGCTAGGAACCATCCTCAGACACTCTGTGTAACATTGGTCCTCTTAGTGTGGAGCTGAAAATTCTGTGAGGTGCTTGAAATCAGTTATAATCACCCTGCCTAGAGAAAGTTGGAATCTATGGAGACACTGGTGGAATATGAACCTATTTGAGGTGCTTGGTTCTCTTCTAGACCCAGATGCAGACTAAGTGTCAAATCTGTGAAAAAGAAATCCCTTCCTTGCCACGTTGTGGGGAGAGTGAGAATGCGTATCTGTGAGAGCCTGTCCCCCTACCCTGCAAGTCACCTACGGTGGCTTGGTGTCTGATGCTATGTGCTGGTGTCTAAGCCTTAGCAAAGGGTTTGTATCTGTTTTCATGCATGCTCACAATGTCTACCATTATCAAAATCATGTCTCTTCTGTAGAGGAACAAACTGAGATAGAGACGTTAAGTTACTCGTGATTGCGTGTGACAAAGGCAGATTAAGCCCCAAGAGCTTAGCTCTAACCACTGCACACAATAGGTAATGCCTTTTTCATCTCTCTTTTTTAAATTATGCTTCATTCATGTACATTTTTTCTCCACTCCCTCCTTCCACCACCGAAATCTTTGACCCCTTGATTTTCTTCCTCCTCACCTTCAGCCCCTCGCCTCCTCCCCTTCCCTCTTTGTATGTCCATACAGATCTCACTGGTGATCCTTCTGCTTTTACAATACTGGACTTACATGGTATTTGTTCTTATACAGCTGAATTAGTTCACTAAGCATAATGCTCTCTAGCATCTCCCATGTTATATAGTATTTTTCAAAATCATTGCTCCTAAGTGCTGCTTAGTATTTCATCGTGTGAATATACCACAGTTTCTCAATCCCTTCGTTTGTTGATGGACATTTGAGCTGTTTCCATGTTCTTGCTATTGCGAATAATGCTACTATGAGCATTGGTGTACAAATCTGTTTGTATCTCAGTTATAGTTTCCTTGGAGCATATTTTAAGGAGTGGAATAGCTGGGTCATATGGAATCTCTATGTTCAGCTTTTTAAGGAAACACTAAACTGCCTTCCAGAGTGGTTGTACCGTTTTACAGTCCCACTCACAGTGTATGAACCTTCCAATCTCTTTACGCCTTCTCCAACATTTATTACTTGCTGCCCTGTTAAACTTTGCCACTACTACTGTGATGAGATGGTATCTCATTGTGGTTTTGATTTACATCTGTCTTACTGCCAATGATTTTGAGCTTTTCTTCATGTGTCTGTTGGCCATCTGAATGTCTTCCTCTGTGAAAGGTCTTTCCATATATTTTGCCCATTTTGTAATTGGTTATCAGATTTTTCTTGTGGAGGCCCTTTCGGATTCTGTAAATTTTGTTTTGAGACCCTTGTCTGAGATGGTATTGGCAAATGTTTTTTCTAGTCCATTGATATTCTATTCACCCTGTTAGAAAAAGTTTTTGATGCACACAGGGACTTAATCTTTAGAAGGTCACATTTATTGATGTTATCCTCGCCTGGTTGTGCATTTCTGGCTGTATTTGCCAGCTTCTTTATTAGGTAGTGCTTTTTATTACTATTTTTACATTATTGTAACTTAAACTCTGAAAGCCACCATCATCACATTAGTAGCAGAAGCATTACCACCACCACCACTATCACCTCCACATTGACCCTCCACCACCGCCACCACCATCACCTCCACATTGACCACCACCTTCACCTCCACCACAGCCACCACCGTCACCTCCACATTGACCACCACCATCACTTCCACCACAGTCACCACCTCACCACCACATTGACCACCACCATCACCTCCACTATCAGCCATCCTTACCATTACCTCTGATATTACCATAATTCCACTCCGCCATCACCACCATCACCACCACCATCACAACCACACTATCACATCACATAGATAAAAGGGAATTGAAAAGCCATAGCCAACTTTTTCTTATGTAAAACCTTGGTAACAAATACAACTTGGCAATTGCATGACATTTTCTATGAGGATCTTTATTCTGTATTGTTTGTAGGGGAAACCCTCAGCTCACATTGGGTGAGCACTGTATGTTATGTGTCCATATATCTTATTGATGCTTGTCTTCTACTTATTTACAAACGGAAATATGCTCTGAGAAACTTTCTGGTCTCCTTTGCTTGTTCCATTGGAAAAGGATTGCCCATATTTGTTTGGTTGTTTCCCTGGTTGCTAGTAAGAAGCTTCATTGTCTTTTTTTTTTTTTTTTTTGCCTTTGTATGACCTGAAATTCTAGACACTATTAGCCTGGTATTTATGTTAAAATACTCATTGGTTGTGAAATTGTTTTACTAGTGTCTTTCCAAGGGCAGACTGAGTTGTCATTGGAGGGCCCTGCCCTCCCCCCTTTGGAGATGGAATGCAGATATTGCTCCTGAATGAAAGAAGGCGGAAGTGGGAGTATCTCCCAGATTTCTGAGGATTTCTGGGTTGCATCAGCCTGCAGGTATAGCCAGTTTTGAGTAGGACAAAACAGTGAAAGGAACTCTAGGCCCACTGAGGCTTTGTTTATTTGATATAGAGCACCAGGCTTTGGGGTAGGCGTGGCAGGGACATTTAGTCCCTATGGGGAAGCATTAACACTAGCCAGGAAAAGACCTAATTCCCTTCAGTCATTTTAAGGGAAATCTTCATCTTTAATATACAGAGCCCCACCCCCCAAAAAAAAGAGATCGCAGTGTTCACAAGTTTTTAACCTAAGAACTATCCACATTAAAGTACCTTGTGTGTTAACAATACCTTCTCATAGTATAGTATTATTGAAAAGACACTTTGTTCATTTTAAAGTTTGGTTACCTAACCTATGGGTTGGAGACTTACTAGATGTGGAGGTCAACGTGGAATGGGTTCTAGAGCCCACAGAATAGAGCACTGGGGCCAAGGCACTCTTCTTGTTGTTGTTGTGTGCCTCCCATCCCATTAGAACCAACTTATAGCTGACTTTCCAGCGAGTTTTCAGAGGCAGTTTAATTGGCAGTTCAATGGCACAGGAAGAGATTGCCCATCTTTCTTCTCACAGAGTGGCTGGTGAATTCGAACCATATGCCTTTGGGATGGCAGTAAAGCTCTTTTCCAACATGATCATATCATCTACCCGTATTCCTTGGATTTGGATGCCATCTTATTTCCTTTTTCATCTCAGGGCACAGAAAGAGTGCCTTATAAAAATATTTACAGCTGTGTATTATGAATTAGAGGGCATATAGAATTAACTTTAAAGATGTCCTGATAGTATGTAACACTAATGAATTTTACTTATTAAGCAAAGAAGTGAAAATAATATAGTAAAACCATTGAAAGCCAGAATCGATGTGAGATAGAAACCTGTTAGAAAAGGAAAACTCAAATATTTTCCACTACAATAAATAATAGAAAAGTAAGACAGCACCCTGTCAAAGACAGGAGATTTGTGAGACCTGGAAAAACCCGAATCCTGTCAAGTTCTAGTTTACACAAGTTTCCTATCAGAGTAGTGCAGTCTTAGAGAAGAATTGGGGAGGAACTCTGCTGTGGAACACCATATGATTAGCGAAGGGTCTTTGCTTCCACTTAGTTTGGAGTTATTTCCTCGGGGTGTTACATAATGTGATTAAAGTGAAAAATATTCTGTAACATAAACCTCTTAGATGCATTTTCTCAGCTGTGTTGCTATTTCCTTTTGAAGATGAACATAGTTATTTCCAGTTCTCTAGAGTGTTCTAGAGAAGAAAGAGCTGAGGCAGCTGTCCATGAAACTCACTTGACAAAGAAAGTGGGAAGGGGATAGCTGGAGCTGAAGACATTCAAGGACATGGCTGTTGACAAGCAATAGCCAAGCTGAGAGTACCTCAGCTGGGAATTCTTATTCGGCCCCTATAATTAAACAAAGGGCTGCAGTTTCTGGATAAGGCCTATTTGCATAGATAGGTGACTATTTGAATTTAAGGTGTGCCCCCAAAGCATGAGAGAGCATTAGTGAGGTGGATGAGAACTTCCCCTGCTCCACTAACCTATGCAGGCTGCAGAGAAACTAGAGCTCACAGTCTTCTGTGCTTACCCTGACATGAGGATATCTGCATATGCCACACTACTGATGTTTCATCAGTCTTTTCTTCTCGCATGGATGTTTTTAGAAGTAGATCTATAGGCCTTTCCCCCCCTAATCTGTCTTAATTAGGAAGTTCTGCTGAAACCTTTTCACCATGCAAGTCCCTTCTGGTGGGTGAAATACCCATAGCATAGCTTCTAGCATCACAGCAACCCACAAGCTACTAAAGTATGATACTCTGACAAATAGATGGTGGCTGTTGAAGGGGCCATCTGTAGACTCACCTCCTTTATCCGCTCCCCCCCTTTGTTGTGAACCATTGATTTGGATCCAAGTGGCACAAGAGGAGATTGACCCTCCTTCTCCAGCAGAGTATCTGGTGGATTCGAACCACTTAACTTCAGGTTTGCAGCACAGCTTCTTGCCACTAGGCCACCAGACCTTCCTTGCACCTGCTTTATTCTTGACTTTTCCCAAGGCAAGCAAAGAGCTCTCCACTACATAAAACATTGCAAAAAATGGCAACGGAGTTTGAAGTGGGCCTTGCAGATAAACTCTTTCATCTCTGAAGATAGTCTGGGGTACCCTGATCCAAGCCATTAACAGTTAATCCAGGAGTCTTAATCTAGTGTCCCTTGGGCTCCAGACCTTCACCCGTGAGATCTTCACTCTGTGGAGCCCCACCCTTCATAGAAGATTCTCTTAAGTAGAGAGTCATTTCATCCTCACTTTGTTGAGTTGGCCTGATTTACAGCAACTCTCCAAATCACAACAAGAAGAAATTGCCCATCTTTCTCCCTTAGAGCCAGTAGTGGTTTTGAACTTCCAGCGACTAGCAGTTTTTGGGTTAAGAGCACAACTTGCTTAGGTACAGAGGAAGGGGCTTATCTGGAAGGCCGAATATACACACTGATGCTTGTTTTTGCAGTGCTTTATATAGTCAAGGAGTTCTTTATTTGCCTTGGGAAAACTCTAGAATAAAGCAGCTGGGTTTAGGGGAGGTTGTTTCCAGAGCCTCCCCTCGTCTATCAGTGTGTTACACTGTATAGTAGTTTGTGTGTTCCTATGACCCTGGGAGCTACGCTGTGGAATGCCAAACTTCATCTAGGTCACCCATCGTGGGCAGGTTTCAGTGGAGCTTCCAGACTTAAGACACACTAGAAACAAAGAACTGGACCTCTACTCACAAGTACTAAGACATGTAAACTTTATAGAGCGCAGACTCTTTCCAAAATAATGCTGGCACATCACCCCTATAGGTTGGAAGGCCCTTAAAGACACAGTGGCTGCAGTAAAAGCTTCACAATGACTGTGAAGATGTCATAACGCTCATGGAGTCTGGCAGAAGGGTGGTTTCTTTATGAGAAGGTTTTTGAAAGACCCTCAGTGAAATGGAGCACAGTGGCTAAAACAGTGGACTCAGATAGATCCACGATTACAAGGTTGCCACAGAATCAGGCAGGACTTCATTCTGCTTCTGTTGTACCTGGGACCACAATGAGTTGGAATGGATTCACTGGCACCAATAACATTCTCGTGGTCTCAAGTCGGTGCTTTGTTGGGCCCTTCTCTAGGGCGGTTGGGTTTATTCCCACCCCAAGCCAAGGCTTTCTTGACACTAAAGATACTATAAATTGTTTCCAGTTGACTTTTAAAGAATCTAGTGCCAGTATCAGACTGCTACAGGGGGAAACATTTAAAACAGAATCATTAAAGATAAGAAATTGTATTGAAACAGTTTCCATCTAAGATAAATTATCTATGGAGGCAAAGTGGAAATTTAGGAATGGTATTTCATGAATATTGTTTGTGTAGGGCCGGGAGCCTCTTTACGATCTAGACAGAGCTGCTGCCTTTTAATTGGTATTTAGTAGATGTCAACCCTCGACATTCTGAGCCTTTAGGAAGGCTAACTAGCTAGAAGAATCTACTAGGTATGGCTTTCTGCTTTTCCAAAAGGAGTGACCTTCTCTGGTGGTGAAGACCCCACCATTGTTTGCAGTGGAGAGAGAATTTAATCTCCATTATGGATAACACCTTAATACATTAAAAGGAGATTACTTATTTTTAAAAACTTCTTTTCATCCATTATTACAAATCGGGCATTGCTATTTATTTAGAGACAGAAGCTAGTCCTGAAAAAGAGTTTGTCCCTAATCATTGTCTCTCCCACTTGGCCCCACAGAGACAGTAGTAAGATTCCTTTGACTATATAAAAATGTTGGGGCAGGTCCAGGTTGTTATCTCAATGAACCTTTTTCTGGCTTAACAGGAGAGGAGTCCAAGATACTACTGGTCTGTGTAACTGATTTCTTATAGAGGGAACTGATTTCATATGATGGGGAAGCAAGAAGATACATGTGGGGAGAAATTGGCTTAATGTTCTTGGTTACTTTCAAATTAGTTACTAATTTGAAAGTTAATTCTGATTCATGGCAACCATGTGTGTAATGGAGCACAATGTTGTTCTACAACATCTACATGATCATTGGTGCTTTAGCGGGCTTGTTCTTGTTATGTACCAGCAAGTCGACTCATGGCGACCCTATAAACAGCAGATCTGAACCTTGTTCTGTCCTCTGCCATCCTCGTCATTTCTGACACACCCCAGCCTATTGTTACAGTCACTGTGTCAACCCATGTTGTTGAGTTTCTCTCTCTCTGACTCTCACCTTTCCCATCATGAATGGCTCCCCCCCCCC
>NW_006399978.1:799177-804059 GCF_000299155.1 Elephantulus edwardii | reverse complement strand
CCCAAGAGCCAACATTGTTCTTAATGGAGAGAGGTTAAAGGCATTCCCTTTAAGAACAGGAACTAGGCAAGGATGCCCACTATCACCTCTTTTGTTCAATATTGTTTTGGAAGTCTTAGCAATAGCAATAAGATAAGCGAAGGGGATAAAAGGTATCCAAATAGGCAACGAGGAGGTAAAATTATCCCTCCTGGTTTTTCTTTCTTGTTGATATTGAGGTTCCTCCCTCTAAACTCACTTTCCTCTCCTTTTATCTCTTTTACCCTTGATCTTCTTACAACATTTGGTTTCACACATTATAGGGGATTATTGCATGCCCTCCACATTGTTTCATTACATACGTGTGTTTTGGGGGACAAAATGCAATCAAAGACAGTTAATAAATGTATTTGAGTCTATAATCATGACTATTGAGTATATCCATCTCATTGAAGGTTTCCTGCTGCTTCTTCATTGCCCAAACATGATGCTTTCTCCAGAAATTGATCTCTTTTGATGACGTGTCCAAAGTGACATTAGACAATGTTGTCATTTTTTTATAAGGACCTCTTGGCTGTACTTCTTTTGAGACTGTTTGTTGGATCAATAGGTCAATAGGCCAGCCCACTGAGTGATTTCATTAAATTTTCTGATGTATCTTGAATTGTTAATTATGAGGTAGAAGTTTATTCCCCCCCCCCTTTTTACCAAGTACTTGGGCTATTTATTTTTGTGTCAATGTACAGAGTGGCAGAGATGTTTGTAAAACAGATATAAAAGGAAACCAAACTGTTGCCTGAATTAAGGCAGAAATTACGCTGTCAGCATTCTTGGTAGAATTTTGATTGACTTAGCATAGAAGGCCCTAGAAAAATAACAGAAGTGACCAAGTTATTATCTATTTTACTGTCAGCAGTAGAAGCCTAGATGGCTGAGCTAAAGGAAGGAGAATGTTCTCTGTCCTCATATTTGAGTGTGTGACTTGTCCAGCATCAAAATATGTTTCTTGAGAAAAAGGATTAAAGTTCACCTATTTTTTTAAAAAAAAAGATGGATTTTTTTACACAGACATTTTCTTGTCATAACCTTTTGCGAACTCTAGAGCTGCAGTAACATGGTGAAGGAATGTAGCTAATCCATGTAAATCACTTTTGAAAGTGATAATGTAGAAATGAATGGAAGAAGGGTTCTACAACTTACAGCCAGTATCCGAGAAAGAAAGATGTTATTTTCATAGATCTCTGTGGTCTTGGAGCTCCAGTGTGTCTAGTCCCCACGGAATCGTGCTTTTAACCCAAAAGCACTGCCTCTTTGGAGGTTGAAATCTACCAGCAGCTCTGCTGGACAAAAATGGGCAATCTCCTCCTGTGCCATCTGCAGCCACTGGAGGGTCAGGTATGAGTCGATTCCAACTTGATGGAAATGAAGTGGTGGTGAGATGCAGACTTGGGCTTTGAATCACAAACATTGCAAATTGACCTCTTGACAGGATTTCTGTCAAGAAGTTATATTTGCATTTGAGTAGGGCAAGTGTGCATCATTGGGTATAGAAGAAAATGAAGAATTAGCTAGGGCATGATGCTCAACATGAAGAAGACAAAGAGTCTCACTACTGGGCCAATTGGTAGCACCATGATGGATGGAAAAGAGATTGAGGTTGTTTACAGTTACAGCTTGCTTAGTTCCACAGTCAACACTTTTGGCACCAGCAGTCAGGAATTCAAAAGGTGAATTACATTAGGTAGATCTGCTGTTAGGGACCTTTCCAAAGTATTGAGAAGCAACTATATCAGCCTAGAGACTAAGGTGCGCCTGGTCCAGGCCATGGTCTTTGCAGTTACTTGCTATGCATCAAAGAGCTGGATAATGCAAAGGATGATAGAAGAAGAATTGATGCCTTTGAGTTGTGGTGCTGGAGAAGAGTCTTGAACAAATCATAGACCTCCAAGAAAACAAATAGATCTATCTGTCTTGGAGAGGGTGAAACCAAGTTTCTCTTTGGAGGCTAGGATTTTGAAGCTTCATCTCACATACTTTGGGCATGTGGCCAGAAGGGACCAATCTTTGGAGAAGGACATTATGCTCGCAAGGGTCGAGGGACAGTGCCGTACAGGAAGACCCCAAATGAAATGGATTGATAAAGTAAGTATGGCAATGGGGTAGGTGTGTCAGAGTCAGTGAGACTGATTCAGGACAGGGCAGGCTTCAGCGCTGTTGTACATAGGATCACTATCTATTGCAGGCGACTTGATGGCACATAACAACAATATGGGGAAGGAAAAGGGGGGAAGTTCTATTTTTTGTACGTTGTGAGAAAATAATATTTGGACATCTTTCTACTTGGTACTTTAGATTCTGAATAAATACACTGGAGAATGAAAGAATTTTCTCCTCCTCCCCAAGTGACTCCCTGCAGTGGGGGTCAGCGTCTCCCTTGGGAAAGCCAGACGTCAATTCTGTGTTATTCCCAGCTGTCTCATGGCTCAGTTTTGACCAAACATGTAGAAAAACTAAAGGATCTAAGGAGACCATCCCATTGTTCAGTTCCCAGCATGCCCCTGGCCTCTCCTCAACCCCTTTTCGCTCAGCCGGTGCACACCTGGCACCTGGCCTCATAATTATTGGACTCTAGAGAGCTTGCTTGGCATTCTGCCTAGGAGAATTGCTGACCCCTCATTCTAGAATATCTACTCCTGTAGAGAGGATTATATTGCAGATATTTGATATTTCTCTGGTAATAGCTACAAAAATCATCCCACTAAAATGCTTTGTGATTTATACCGGGAATCTGATCTGATTTATTCCTCATGAAATAACTTGTCTTTAAAAGTTCTTAATAGACTGCTTTTATAATTCTGTTTTGTTGTTACTCTGTAATTTTGTAATAATACTACATATATACACATACACAAATATCTATCACAGTCTCTTTGAGCTGCTACACCCATGTTATTAAAAGCCAATATAAGTGAAAAAGATTAGTTGTTGTTAAGTGCCTTTGAGTTGAGCACAACCCATAGAGGCCTTGTGAACAGCAGATCAAGTCCATGTCCTGACCGGCACAATCCTCACGATCTCCTCGCGCTCGAGCCCATTGTTGCAGAGGTTGTGTCAGCCCATCTCCTTGAGGGACAGCCTGTTTTCCCTTCACCTTTTTCAGCATAATGTCTCTTCCCAAGAAGTAACCCCTCCTGACAACATGTCCCAAAGTGTGTGAGATGAAGTCACATGTTGGATGTGAGACTTCATCTCACACAATTTGGATATCATCAAGGATGCAGACATCCTTCACTCTAAGGAGCACCCTGGTTGCACTTGCTCCAAGACAGATTTGATTGGTCTTTTGGCAGGCCATGGGATATCCAGTGTCCTTCTCCAGCACCACAGTTCAAGGGCATCAGTTCTTTTTAAGTCTTTCTTATTCATTGTCCAGCTTTCACATGCATATAAAACCATTGAAAAATACCATGGCTTGGATCAGGTGTATTTTAGTCCTCAGACATCTTTGTTCTTTAGCCTCTTGGTGAAGTCCTTGACAGCAGATCTCCCTGATGCAACATGCCTTTTGATTTCTTGACTACTGCTACCATGGGGGCTGAGTGTGGAATCAAGTAAATGAAACTGCTTACAGCTTCAATCTTTTCTCTATCATGACGTTTCTTATTGGTCCAGGCATGAAGATTTTTGTTTTCTTGATGGTGAAATGTAATCTATAGTGAAGGCAGTAGGTAGTCTTTAGTAAGTGCTTGAAGTCTTTTTCACTGCCTGCAAGCAAAGTTGTGTCATCTGCATAATACAGGGGTTTTTTATAAGACAGTGTCAGTTTACTGTTTTCTGAGTGAACTGGTATGTATGGAGTCGAACTACCAACCCAAAAGGCAGGTGGTGGTTAAAATTCACCTGCTGCTCTGCAGTTTAGAGGTGGGCAGTCCCTCCCGGTGTGATTTACAGCCTCTGAAGACTTGCTGGAGGGTCAGCTTGGAGATTGTTCTGACTTGATGGCAATGAATGAGTGAGTGTGACATCAGTGGCTTACTTTCTTCCTAAGGCTCATTTCTTTAGGAAGAGAACATGACTAGTGACTTCTACATGAAAAGAACATGAAAATATGAGAGGTCTTTAAAATCATCTGGTATGGATAAGCAGAATAAGTAAAGCAGTAATTAAGTGGGTGAAATCTTTGTTATGTATATAAAGAACTAGATTTTAACAAAACTGACTTTGGTGCTGGTTAGACCAGCTCATGGTTAGACCTTATTATATACAATAGAAGGAACTCTTTCCTAGTCCTGTGCTGTTGTCACTGCCATCAGTATGTTGCTCTGTTGCAGCTGTTGCCCTAATCCATATCACAGAAGTCTTTCATGCCCTCATTGACTTCCTAACTTCACCCAAAATGATGTTTTATTGTTGTAAGGTGCCATTGAGTAAAATTCAATTCTTAGTGACCCACTGAACAGCCAGTCTGAACCCTGCCCAATCCCATGCCATCTTCTCAATCTTTGACACACTAGAGCTCATTGCTGAAGTTATCATGTCAATTCATCACATTGGAGGTCTTCTTCTCCTTCCCTGACCCTCTATATTTCTAAGCATAATGTCCCTTCAATAGAATAACCTCAACTAGCTACATGTCCAGACTATGAAAGATGAAATGTTACCATCTTAACTACGAAGGAGCTCTCTGGCTGCACTTTTCCCAAGACATATCTGTTTGTTCTGTTGGTAGTCCATGAGATATTCAGTACTCTTCTTCAGCACAACTCAAAGGCATATGAGCAAGAGCCTATGGTGATGAAGGAAGAAGTTCAAGCTACTTTGAAGGAAATAGCAAAAAATAAGGCCCCAGGAATAGATGGTATACCAATTGAAGTATTTCAGATAACAGATGTTGCCCTGGTTG
>NW_006399978.1:796289-797430 GCF_000299155.1 Elephantulus edwardii | reverse complement strand
TCGTTTGTTGATGGACACTTAGGTTGTTTCCAACTCCTTGCTATTGTGAATAAAGCTGCAATAAACATGGGTGTGCATATATCTGCTTGGATGTCAGTTGTGGTCTCTTTGGGATATATTCCCAGTAGTGGAATTGCTGGGTCAAATGGTTTCTCTATTTGCAACTTTGTGAGAAAGTGCCATATGAATAAGGGTTCCAGTTTCTCCACAACCTCGCCTGCATTTGTTGCTTGCTGTTCTGTTAAATTTTGCTATTCTGACTGGGGTGAGATGCTATCTCATAGTTTTTTTAATTTGCATCTCTCTTAGAGCTATGGATTTTGAACATTTCTTCATGTACTTGTTAGCCACCTGAATGTCGTCTTTGTGAAGTGCCTGTTCATATCCTGTGCCCATTTTTCTATTGGATTATTTACCTTTATCTTGTTGTGGTGCTCAAGTATTTTATAAATTCTGGATATAAGTCCCTTATCGGATATTACCAAATACTTTTTCCCAGTCGGTGGCTTCCCTTTTTACCCTTTGGCGAAGTTTTTGGATGTACATAGGGATTTGAGTCTTAGAAGATCCCATTCATCTACTTTTTCTTCTCTTGGTTGTAGAAATATGGATTTTTTTTCTGGTCAATTGTTCACATAGCTGTGTCCCAAAATTCTTGACATAGGCTAGTGAACACATCTTGGGCCACATCTGTTTGTTGAAACATGTCAATTGATGTTCCATTAATTCCTGGGGCCCTATTTTTTTGCCAGTACCTTTCAGTACAGTTTGAACTTCCTGAAATGGTTCAGTGTCGACCAATTCTTTTGATACAGCGATTCTGTATTCCTTCCATCTTCTTTTGATGCTTCCTACACCGTTCAAGATTTCAAGCTGATGTTAGTAAATACTATTTGTACAGAAATTACAGTTGTCAAATATTATTCAAAATATTAACTCTTTCTGCTCGAATGAAAGAAATTGTAGATAATTTTATTTAAAAGAAATATCTTGGCTCTATTGGTACAATAGACGTGCCCTGCACGTGTTCACCAAGTTGTGCCAGGAAATCTGGAGAACAACCACTTGGCCAACTGACTGGAAGAGATCTATATTTGTTCCCATTCCAAAGAAGGGTGACCCAACAGAGTGTGGAAACTAT
>NW_006399978.1:788370-796189 GCF_000299155.1 Elephantulus edwardii | reverse complement strand
GGTTGGCGCAGGATAGAGCAGGGTTTAGGGCTGTTGTGCATAGGGTCGCTATGAGTCGGAAACGACTCGACGGCACATAACAACAACAACAACAACAAGCCATTCTTATTCACTGTCCAGCTCTCTGAAGTGTAGCAGGTTGAGAGGATCATTGCCTGAATCAGGCACACTTTAGTCTTAAAACTTAAATCATTGCTCTTCAGCATTTTGGAGAGGTCCTGACAGTGGACTTGTCCAGTGTAATATGTCTCCTGAATTCCTGACTGCTGGTACCAAGCATGTTGATTGTTGATCCAAGGAAGGGGAAGTCATTGACAGTGTCAGTCCTTTCTCCATCTATCATGATGTTGACTATTGGTCCTGTGGGGAGGACTTTTTTCCCCCTTGATATAGAGATATAATCCATACAAAAGGCTATAGTCCATCAAATCAACTATGGCTCAGACCGACTCTATGAACAAACAGATCTGAATCTTGCCTTACCCTCCACCATTTGTTACATGATATTTAGCTCCCTAGAAAACCGTCCATCAGGAGGAACAGATTTAGATCTAGTTCTCATGTACCATGTAGTAGAAAAGATACACGTCTGAATGTTTATCCAAATTTGAAATTTTAAATTCAGATTGCTAACTAGACCACTGTAGTTTATAAACTATTAAGAGGGGTTCAGTATGACTTCTCCTTGAGTCCTTTATAACATGTCATGTGCTCTCCTCTCCTAAGGTGGTGTCCTGTCATGTGGTTGGAGAAGCCCTTCAGTTCATTGTCTCTGTGCTGCCTGCTTCCCCTGAGGGTGCAGGGCACCGTCTCTATGATGTGCGCCTTTCTCCCTTTCACTTACGGGTAAGTTCTTTGAGCCATCGGAAAGCAGTGCCCTGGAACTTGCAAGGTAGACAAGGCATGAGTTATTTGGCATGATACCTATACTTTTATTCACTACCTTTCCTTCCTGGGACCTCTGGCGGCCTGATGCTAACCTAAAGGCTGCACCCCTCTGGTGGTTCAAATCCACCAGCGACTCCATGGAAGAAAGATGGGCAGTTTCCTTTTGTGTGATTTACAGTCTCTGAAAACCTTCTCAAGTGTCAGCTATGAGACCTTTCCTTTCCTAATCTTAAACTATAAGCTTTGATGTCAGATGTGTCAGAGACAGTAGGATTGGCACAGGATAGAGCAGGGGTTAGGGTTGTTGTATATAGGGTCGCTATGAGTAGCAGGTGACTTGACCGCACATAACTGCAATAACATATTATGTGTATGTCAGAAGAGACTCTGAATATTTCACTAGAGCATCAAGAAGCCCAAAGCAAAGGGAAGAAATCAAGATATTAAGGAGGTGAACAGAAGATTTCAAAGGGCAGCATGGGAAGACAAAATAAAGTATTATAATGAAATGTGCGAAGAGCTGGAGTCAGAAAATCAAAGGCCCAAACTTGATCAGCATTTCTTAAGCTGAAGGAACCGAAGAACAAATTCAAGCCTCAAATTACAATACTTAGGGATGCTTTGGGCAGAATAATAAATGATCCAGGCAGCATTTAAAAAGGAATTGATGGACACAGAAGAATTTCATAAAACAATGTATGAGCAAGAGCTTGTGGTGATGAAGGAAGAAGTTCAAGCGGCTCTGAAAGAATTGGTAAAAAACAAGGCCCCAGAAATTGATGGTATACCAATTGACATATTTCAACAAACAGACACTACCCTGGATGTGCTCACCAAGTTGTGCCAAGAAATCTGAAGGACAGCCACCTTGCCAACTGACTTTTGTTCCTTTTCAAAGAAAGGTGGCCCCCTAGAGTATGGAAATTAGCAAACAATATCATTAATTGCACATACAAGCAAGATTCTGCAGAAAATTCTCCTAAACCAACTGGTATAGCACAGCAACAGAGAACTGCCTGAAGTGCAGGCTGGATTTAGAAGAGGCCGTGGTACTAGGGATATTATAGCTAATGTTAGATGCACCTTGTCTGAAAGCAGGAAATACCGGAGCGCTGGTGGCTTAGTGGCAAGGAGCTGCAACTACAATCCCAGAGGCGCACGGTTCAAATCCACCAGATGCTCTGCGGGGGAAGGAGGGACAATCCCCTCCTGTACCAGTCAGATCTGATTTGACGGTACACTCACACAAAAAATAATAAAATAAAATAAAAAAAAAGCAGGAAATACCAAAGTCTATTTGTGTTTCATTGACTGTGCAAAGACATTTGACTGTGTGGATCACAACAAACTGTGGCTAACTCTGAGAAGATTGGGAATCCCAGAACACTTGATTGTGCTGATGCAAAACCTACACTTGGACCAGGAGACATTTGTCAGAAGAGAGCAAGGAAATACTGCATGGTTCAAAATTGGGAAGGGTGTGAACCAGGGATGTGTCCTATCTCCATACCTTTTCATTCTGTATGCAGAACAGATTATCCAAGAGGCTGGGTTCCATGAGGAGAAAAGTAGCATTAGAATTGGAGGAAGACTCAACAACAATTTGCATTATGCATGTGGTATAACCCTGCTTGCTGAAACTGAGGAGAACCTGATGCACTTGCTGCAGAAGGTAAAGGACTGCAACTTTCAATACAGATTGAAGCTCAATATCAATAAAACAAACATTCTCACCACTGGGTCAATTGACAGCGTCATGATTGATGATGAAGAGATTGAGATTGTTAACAGCTTTATTTTGCTTGACTCCACAGTCAACACTCTTGGTACTAGCAGCCAGGAAATGAAAAGATAAATTTTATTGGGAAAATCTGCTGTCAGAGACCTCTCCAGAGTACTGAAGAGCAAAGATATCAGTGTGGAGACTAAGGTGTGCCTGATACAGGCCATGGTCTTTGCAACTACTTGCTATGCATCAGAGAGCTGAACAGTGACTAAGGATGATAGAAGAGAATTGATGCCTTTGAGCCATGGTGTTGAAGAGTATTGAATATACCATGGACGGCCACAAGAACAAACAGGTTCGTCCTAGAGAAGGTAAGACTAGACTGCTCCTTGGAGGCAAGGATTCTGAAGCTTCATCTGACATACTTTGGACATGTTGAAAGGAGGGACCAGTCCTTGGAGAGGGACATCACGCTTGGGAGGGTGGAGGGACAGCGCAGGAGAGGAGGACCCTGGATGAGATGGATTGACTCAGTGACTGGGGTAGTGGGGGTAGGAGTGTCAGAGACATGATATTGGCACAGGATAGAGCTATGAATTTGCAGGCAACTTGACAGCACCTAACAACGACGACAACAATACATATACATATACATATACATATACATATATGTGTATAAATAAAAATAGCTATGTGTATCTTTTATGAGCCTGAGTCCACCCTTCAGAAGAAAGGCTTGGTCATCTATTTATAAAATATCAGCTCTTGAAAAGCCTATGGACGTAGTTCTATTCTGCTATACATGGGTCCCCAGGAGTTGAACTGACTCTATGGCTCCTGTTTTAGGGCAATGGAGAGGATAGTGGAAATGGCTGTGAGGCTAGAAGTCATTTTTATGATCTTAGCTCTAGCTTCAACAAGCCTTCAGGAGTATAGTCCAGTGCTATTCTTTCCTTCTCTTCTGTTTTGGGGGTAAGCACAGGGGATGGCAAATGTTAATAGGAACAGCTAAGAATTTTGCTTTTTAAAAAAAATGGTTGAAAATGAAGGCCGATATATGAGTTTCCAGTGGCTGCTGTAACAAGTTACCAACACTTAGCTTAAAACAACATATGTTAATTATGCTGTTATTCTGGAGAGCAGAAGTCAACATAGGCCTCACTCACTGTGCTACAATCAAGGTGCCTGCAGACGACCTTCCATTCTGGAAACTCTGAGAAAAATCTGTTCCCTTGTCCATTGTGTTTGTTGGTAGAAATCAGTTGTAAGGCCAGAGTCCCATTTTCTTGGTGGCTGTAAACTGAAGGCGGGCCCTGTGTTCTAGAGGCCACTTGCATTCCATGGCTTAGACCCCTTCCTCCATCTTCAAAGCTAGTGACGTCTCTTTCCCTCCCTCCCTCCTCCATTATTAAAGATGCATTTGGTTAGATTATACCCACCCAGATAATCTGGGATGATATGGTCTGTGTCCTCTGTCACATCTGCGGAGCCCTTTTTGCTAGGGAACATGACATACTCACAGGTTCCAGGAATTAAAAATTAATAACTTTGAGAGCTGTTATTCTGCCGACTATAATTGAACTGGGCTGATGAGATAGGATCAGAGTTGTGGCCTAGGAAGAGGTGACAGGAATGGTGAGCTTTCTTAGGGGTTTTGAGGGGAGGGAGCCTCAGTGCTCAGGACTAGAAGTATGGTATCATGGACTGTCTTCTGTTACTTTCTGTTATTCCTTCATACCTAGGTGATTCTACCAGAAAGAGATATACAAACACAGCCACAGCCAAACTGTCATTTTAAAAAGACTAGCGTTATAATGACATCTAGTCTGCACCAGAGTTGAGGTTCCTCTGTGAGGGTGGGTCAAGGTACGGGAATGTGCTGGCTGGGGAAGGGTCCTGATAATAGAAGGGGCAAGTAAAAGGAGTGCGAGACCCTCTTTCCCATGTTGAAAACACATATTATGCCAAGACAAAGGTTAAGCAATTTTTTATGAAAATACATGAATACTTTAACACATATACACATAGCATACACACACACACACAGACACACATATATGTGTGTACAGAGGCACACAAACATATGCATATCTGCATTCCCAACACAGATGCACTACATCACACATGCTTTCACAGATACACATACCACAGGCTCATATGCCTCCTCTAAACTCATACATTCACACATAGAGACATATGCTCTTACACACATAGCTTAACAAACACACAGTAACAAACACACAGCAGCATATACAGTAACACACACAAACACTTGTGCAAACACATACACACTATAGTCTACAATACATGCTTACATTCTCACACATATATATACACCCACTTAAAATATATGTACATATGAAGAGACTCATGTACACACATACTAAAAAATAGTCTGATACATGCTCTCACATAAATACCTATGTGCACACATGCACATATTCAAGAAGACTTCCAATAATAAATTGTGGTGTGTTTTGTTTTTTCCACAGCTGGAGCTGCTTATGCAGGAAAAGAGAGAGGACATCCAAATCAAATGGTCCTTCATCAATGTGCCAGAAATGGCCATTCACATTCAGTCCAAAGCCCTGCGGGAGGTCAGTCCGTAAGTTTCTAGAATTCTTTGATGTGCTGTGGGCAAACCCGCATGTCATAAGAGCTGTGCTAGGAGACCCAAGCTTGTGTACGTCAGCCATGCCTATAGCACCCTTCACTCATCCCCAGCTGACCCGGACCACGTGGATCCGATCTGCTGTGGGCATAGGGCTGTGTAGCGGTTGGCTATGAATGGATTTGATGGGGCCTATCCACCTGGGCTGCACCTAGCATCATGAGGCAGCTATTAGCCAGTTGTCTCAGCTCTTCCAAGAGGGATTTGATCTGGGAATTTTTAAAGCACTCATGTACAGCTAATTTTGAGAGCAGTTGAGTTGATGAAATCATATATTTAGGTTAACATTCCATCTGGCCTCATTATCGCATTCCCTTTCCTAGGAAAGGAGCTTCTCTCCTAAGTCTGGTTGAGCTTGGGCACTTGCTCCCAAGAGCAGGAACTCCTTTCTACCCATGTTTCTGCAAGCACACTTTAAAACCTGAAGGCAGTTTCCATCCTGCTTCTTAAAGTTTTGCTGTTTGAAGACCAAACACAATGTGAATTTGAGACCAGGAGTAGGGAATACCAAGTGAAACTGATCTCATCACTTTCAATTACAAAACAATCATATAAAATCCTTTCTAGCAGAAGCTTTGCTACTTGGCTTCTTCCTTTTATGATTTTCTGATACTTCTTAATATGAATATAAGGATTCTGAAGCTCCGTCTAACATATATTGGGTATGTTGCAGGAAGGGATCAGTCCTTGGAGAGGGACATCATGCTTGGTAAAGTGGAGGGACAGCGCAGGAGAGGAAGATCCTCGATGGTAATGGGGGTAGATGTGTCAGAAACAGTGCCTCAGAGTAGAGCAGGGTTCAGAGCTGTTATAAGTCATAAGCAGCTTGATGGCACATAACAGCAACAATAGTTTTCTGCCAATAAATACTTTAATACATTTTAAATACATGCCTTAAGTGGATGTAATTTTTAAGCTAATATATTAGAATTATGATTCTTTTAATTGCTATATCAGAATGAAAATTTTTATCTGGCTATTCAGGTGTATATTCATGTGTATTAGCTCTTTCTACATCGCCCTCAGTTTATTTAGTTTATTTTCTTTCTCTTTCTCCTTTATTGCAAATGTCTGTTCACTAAGGTCTACAACACATATAACACATTACAAAAACTTTTGTAATTTCTCCCCCCAGTACCACCACCAAGCAAAACTACCAAAATTCAGGATTTTTCAGCAGATCTGTCTGACTCAGAACTCATCCCCCTCAGGGGACATACAGATTCTGTGCTCCAAATAGAATTCAGATCTGTGTTTTTGTCTGTATGGTTAAGTTATCAATTTGATATTAGTAAAATGCTTGGCATTTTCAGTGATGTCTTAGAAGGATTTCTAGAAATAGAACAAGAACCCTATAGGGTTTTACTATGTCACATGAGGTTGCTAAAAGTTGAAATTGACATGACACACCCAACAACAACAATAGAATTCATTAGTTTATGTTGGTATTAGGGCTTTTTTCCTCCCCATTCTTGTGATTTATTTTTTTTTTTAAATGTAAGGTATTAACATGGATAAAAGTTTTTGAAACCCCATGAAAAATTATACTCATAGCATAATATCCATTGCTAACCCTCTTCTCCTTTCCTATACTCTGTTCCCAGTTTCTTGATCTCTTCACTTACACTACTTGCAGTCAATTTGGAACCTGACTTATAACTGATTCTTCATTAATTTTCCAAGGCTGTAAATCTAATGAGAGGAGATCACCCATCTTTCTCCCAAGGGGGTAGCTAGAGTATTTACTGCCAGAGATCTCTGACCTTTGGGTTAGCGCCACAACTTCCAGTGGGTTACATACCAGAGCTGCCTTCTGTTCTGTTTAAACAGAAGCTCAAACTCATTTCCATGGAGTTGGAAGTGACTCATGGCTGACCCTCTAGTAAGTCTTCAGAGGCTATAAATTGCACAGGAGAAGATGGCCCATTTTTCTCCTGTGGAGCCTCTGGTGGATTTGAACCAGGGAGGTGCCCCCTTTGGGTTATCAGAGCAACACCCTACAGCCTACTTCAGAGATCTATTAGGTTTTATTTATCCTTCTTTTCAGAAAAAGTATGTGTACTGATGCCACATTATTCTTCATATAGTCCAGCTTCTAGAAATATTTGCTTAACATACAGATTGAATAAGTATTGAGAAAGGATACAGCCCTGACAACCACATTTCCTAAATTTAAACCATGCAGTATTCCCTTGTTCACTTTTTACAGCTATTTCTTGATAAGTGTACAGGTTTCACACAAGCACAATTAAGTGTTCTCAGATTCCCGTTCTTCTCAGTGTTAGCCATGATTTGTTATGATCTACATAGTTAAATGTCTTTGCACAAACACAAGTAAACATCTTTCTGATACTCTCTTTCAGCTAAGATCTGTCTGACATCAACAGTGGTATTGCTCATGCCATGGCCTCTTCTGAATTTGGTTTGAATGTCTGACAGTTTCCTATGTATATATTCCTCCTGTTATTTGTTTAATAATCTTCAACAAGATTTGACTTGGGTGTGATATCAATGATATTGTTTAATAATTTCCA
>NW_006399978.1:761351-784964 GCF_000299155.1 Elephantulus edwardii | reverse complement strand
TGTGGATCATAACAAACTGTGGTTGACTCTGAGAAGAATGGGAATCCCAGAACACTTGATCATGCTAATGTGAAACCTATACTTGGACCAAGAGGCAGTTGTCAGAACAGATCAAGGAAACACTGCATGGTTCAAAATTGGGAAGGGTGTATGCCAGGGATGTGTCCTATCTCCATATCTTTTCAACCTGTATGCAGAACAGATTATCTGGGAGGCTGGGCTGTATGAGGAGAAATGTGGTGTCAGGATTGGTGGAAGATTCATCAACAATCTGCATTATGCAGATAACACAGCTTTGCCTGCTAAAACTGAGGAGGACCTGAAGCGCTTGCTGCAGCCTCCAATGGATTGAGGCTCAATGTCAAGAAGACAAAAGATTCTCACCACTGGACCAATTGGCAACATCAGGATGGATGGTGAAGAGATTGAGATTGTTCACAACTTCAGTTTGCTTGGCTCCACAGTCAACACTCTTGGCACCAGTAGCCAGGAAATAAAAAAAATGTATTGTGATGGGAAAGTCTGCTGTTAGGGACCTCTCCAGGTTCTGAAGAGCAGTGGTGTCACTCTGGAGACTAAGGTGTGTCTGATACAGGTCATGGTCTTTGCTATCACTTGTTAGGCATCAGAGAGTTGGGCAGTGACTAAGGAGGATAGAAGGAAAATTGATGCCTTTGAAATGTGGTGCTGGAGAAGAGTATTGAGAATACCATGGACTGCAAGGAAAATAAACAGATTCATCCTGGAAAGGGTTAAACCATGCGGCTCCCTGGAGGCAAGGGTTCTGAGGCTCTGTCTAACATACTTTGGACATGTTGTAAGGAGGGCCTGATCCTTGGAGAGGGACATCATGCTTGGTAGGGTGGAGGGACGGTGCAGGAGGGGAAGGCCCTCTATGAGGTAGATTGATTCAGTGACTGGGGTAATTGGGATGGGTATATTGGAGACAGTGCGATTGGCCCAGGACACAGCAGAGTTTAGGGCTGTTGTACATACAGTCACTATGACTCACAAGCAACTCGACTGTACATAACAGCAACAACAACAACATTGGTACAATTGTCAGTCATTTGGATGTGACTCCTGGCTTTGTCATTTAGGAGCTGTGTCTCTCTGCCTGTGTTAATGAACTTTTCTGTGCCTCATGCTCCCTATCTGTGATAATGGTAGACAAGACTGTTTCAATAATCAAATGAGTTAATACTTCCCAGTGTATAGAATGATGCTAGCACATCATAAAGATGCTGTGAGTATTGGTAATTCTGATGATTATTATTATAGAGGTCCTGGCAGAAAGCAGATTTTCTTTCTTAGATTTTTAGTAAATGGTAAATTTTCATGTAGTTTGATGTAAACAGGCCAAACCAGGCAGACATTCTTGGGACAGTGCAACCAGTCTCCCAAGACAAAGTCTTAAAAAACCTAGTCCCTTTGATTTGTAACAAAGTTTATAATAAGTTGCACTGTTAGCTCTAAGGCTGCTCTCTCCAACAATTCGAATATGGCATTCTCCTCCCATTACGATTTATGGCCTTGGAAACCTGATGAAGGTTACTATGAGTGGACACTAACTCTATGGTACCTTTTGGTTTTTGAATCAAAAGAGTGACTGTAATGTCATCTTTACCATATGCTGTTGGTCAGCCAGACACATTAGCAAACATGTCACAGGTGATCACATTAGCTCTTGGGGTGATCTTAAAATTCTGCTTGCCACAGATGGTACCGATTTGGATCACTTGTTTTGAGAGTGTCCTGTTCAGCATTATTGTTGTGAGATCCATCATGTTGTCATATGTGTTCATTGTTCATGTGAGGTGCTGTGTACTGTTCTGCTGTGTAGTTTTCAGAGGCAGTTAATCCCATGGGAGGAGATAGCTCATCCTTCTCCTGAGGAGCAGCTGGTGGCCTTGCACTGCCTTTGAGATTGCTGCACACATTCCTGTCCCTAGGCCACCAGAGCTCCTGGGTATTCATTATTGTAGCTTTCTAGGTCTTAACAAACATCCTCTGGCTTTATTACTCTTTTATAAATTTGTTTTCACAGTTCTTGATCCTTCTCATTTCCTTTAATACTTTTTCATCTCTAAAAAATATTAAATTTTATGCAAAAAGAACCATGTATACATATGCTTAGGAAAGAGTAAATGTAGAATATTAACATTTTGGTAATGCATATATCTTTGTTTTTAAATTTTTAAATAAAAATCATTACATCTGAAACCAATAGAAAGGACTTGCTCTTCATGACAAAAATTACTAGCCACAGTTTGACTCTATCAAGAAGAAATGTTGACTTAATATCAATTCGGCTCACATTGGGGACATAGTGAGGAAAGCTGTGTGTTATGGCTGAAATTTTGCACAAGTGCTTGGTGACAAATGATTAATAACTCTTTCCTCTTTCACCAGGACCAGCTGGTTGAGACCAGTGCAATATCTGAAACTCTCAAGGATATCTTGAAGCATCTGGTTCGTGCTGCTTCTCCATCAGTGGTGCTGAGCACAAAGCCCACAAGTGTCAAGGAAGTTCAGGTAAACTGTTTGTAGGGAAGATGCTTGTCAACCCCATGAGGGTCCATGATACTTATTTCCTGGAGATCCTATGTGTTTCTGCTGTCCCTCCACTCCTCTAGCAGAGCAGAAATGTGTGAATGCTTGCTGCTCAATCAAAACAAAAATCGCAGGATGGAAGAATGGTCATTGGGTTGCCCAGAGACGCTGCTCTCCCATAGAACCACTTTCTTGTCACTCTGATTCATTGATTTCCAAGAGCCCAAACATGACTTTTGACTGTGCATTCAGAACCTACAATCCTGAATCTTAATGCTTTGTAAGATGGAGTTAACTGAGCAGCCAAGTCTTCCCTGCAAATATGGCAACAGAAGCAAAGAGAGCAAGGCATGTTGCATAGACAGACTAATTTAATCTGGGCAGGAGTAGGAGAACAGTGGCAGTCTAAGGTGTTGCCCTGCTTGCACTGTTTCCCTTTCTGGAAAGCAGCATGACCCTGCTGGGCAAGGCTGGGCTAAGGCGGCCCACTCTTTGTACATTCTCTTATCTGTATTGCCTGATTCTTTCCTTTGAGCCTCTGACTTTGTTGATTCCTTGACTAAATCACTGTCTATAGCATGTCACCATGTCAACACAGCTGAGAAGATTTGCTTAAGGTTCATTAATTTCCTCAACTGTGAGCTGATCTTTTTTATTAAAACTATTATTGAAGTTCAGTATCAAGAAAACAAAGATTCTCACCACTGGACCAATTGGCAGCATCAGTATGGATGGTGAAGAGATTGAGGTTATTAACAGCTTTAGTTTGGTTGGCTCCATAATCGATACTCTTGACACCAGCAGCAAGGAAATCAAAAGATGAATTACATTGGGAAAGTCTGCTGTCAAAGACCTCTCCAGAGTACTGTAGATCAGTGATGTCAGTTTGGAGACTAAGGTGCTCCTGATACAGGCCATGGTCTTTGCAATCACTTGTTAGGCATCAGAGAGCTGGACAATGACTAGGGATAATAGAAAGAGAGTTGAGGCCTTTGAGCTGTGGTATTGGAGAAGAGTATTGAATATACCATGGACTGCTATGAGAACGAACAGGTTCATCCTGGAGAGGCTTAAACCAGGTTGCTCCTTGGAGTCAAGGATTCTGAAGCTTCATCTGATATACTTTGGACATGCTGCAAAGAGGGACCAGTCCTTGGAGAGGGGCGTCATGCTTGGGAGGGTGGAGGGACTGTGCAGGAGAGGAAGACTCTCGAGGAGATGGATTGATTCAGTCACTGGGGTAATGGGGGTAGATGTGTCAGAGACAATATGATTGGCTTAGGATAGAACAGAGTTTAGGGCTCACTATGAGTCACAGGCGATTCAATGGCATATAACAACAACATGGAAAACATTCATTTACAGCCCCTAACTTTCTACACACCCCCAGTCAATATCATACAGAAGTGAAATCTAGCTGATGGTTATTGAAAAACTGTATATTAACAGAGAATTGTTAGAAATTCAAGTTAGGTTTAAAAGAGGACCTGCAGCATGGGATGTAATAACTGACATTTGATGGATCTTGGCTGAAATAAGAGAATACCAGAAAGATATTTTCCTTGCTATGCATTCTATTATGTGAAGCACAGTGAATTATAGATAACATAAGGAAGAATGAGAATTTCAGAACTTTTGCGTGTGCTTATGTGGAACTTGTACATAGACCAGGAAGTAGTCACTCAAACAGAACAAGGAGACACTGTGTAGCTTAAAACCCAAAATGGTATGTATAAAGATTGCATTTTTTTTATAAGGCTTATTTAGTCTCTATGTTAACTAATTCAAGGAGCTGGCCTATATGAAGAAAAACCTTGCATCACGAAGAAGATTCATTAACAGATGATATAGCCTTGCTTGTTGAAAGCAAAGAGAACTTGCAGCTTTTACTGCTGAAGTTCAAAGATTACAGCATTTAATGTGAATTACACTTCAGTTATCAAGAAAACAAAATTCCTAACTGCTGGACCAATATGCAGCATAATGAAAACCAGAAAAAAAATATTCAAGTTGTCATCATTTCTTTTTACTTGGATTCACAGTCAACTCATGGAAGCAGCAGTCGAGACAACAATAAATTACAAAGGCTTACCTCTTGGTTCCTAATTGATTTATATAAGAGGCTCCCAGTCCCAAACCAACTGTTAGAAAGAAAGAAAAGCAAAAAAAAGAAGGAATCAAATGACACGGTGAATTGGACAGTTCTGCTGCAAAATACTTCTTTTAATGTGTTAAAAAAGTAATGATATCACTTTGAAGACTAAGGTATACCTGACCCAAGCATAATATTTTAAGTTGCTTTCATATGCAGAAATAAGATCAAAGAATTGATGTGCCTTAATTATGGTATTGGGGAAGAATATTGAATATACTATGGACTTCCAGAAGAATGATCAAAACTGTATTGGAAGAAGTACTGACAGAATGTTCTCTGAAACAAGGATTGACAAGAATTTATGTCATATCTTTTAGACATGTTATCTGGAGGGAACAATGCCTGGAAAAAGACATCATACTTTGTAGAGGGTCAACAAAAATGAAGAAGAGCCTCAATAAGATTGTTTGACTTGGTGATTACATAGCAGCATTTGCCAGGATGGCACAGGACCAGGCCCTTCTGTTGTAAATAGGATTGTTTAGATTGAGACTGATGCTCCAGCACCAAGCAACGTGTTTATGTGTGTGTATATACTTTTAATTACGTATATGTAAATATCACACTAATTGCCAGCTAGTCAATTTCATCAGGTTTCCAAGGCTTATATTGTACTGAGAGGACACTGCTCATTTTTCTCCCACAGAACTGCTGCTGGATAAACCACCTGAGAAATGCAGCTTTTGGGTTAACAACGTAACTTTCTATGGGCTGCACCAGCAGTTGTTGTTGTCATGTGCCATGGGTTAGGAAACAACTCATAGCTGACCCTCCAGTGCGTTTTTAGAGGCTATAAGAGAGGAGATTGCCTGTCTCTCTTATGGAGCAACTGGTGGATTTGAACCATATGTTAGAAGTGCATCTCCTTACCATTAGGCCATCAATACTTCCTGCACCACCAGAGGTCCTCTCTCTATAAAAATATATGAGTACACGCGTACACACACAAGAATACATTTTGTTGTTGTTTTTATCCATTGTCAAATCAACCCCTGACTAATGGTGATGGTGACGTTTATATATTACAGAGTAAATGCTCCTCAGGGTTTTCTTGGCTTCAGTCTCTTTGGAAACAGATTGTCAGACCTTTTCTTTTACGGAGGCATTAAGTAAGTTTGAACCATGAACCTTGGGTTAATTGTTGTTGTTAGATCCTGTTGAGTATGACCCATAGTGACCCTACAAAAAACAGATCTGAACCTTGTCCTATCCTGTGCCATCCTCATGGTCACTGACACACTTGAGCCTATTACTGTAGTCCCTGTGTCAGTCCACCTGGTTGAGGGTCTTCTCTTTCTCCATCCCACCCCCTGTCCAAGCATGATGTCTCTCTCCAAGGAATAGCCTCTCCTAGCAACATGCCTAACGTATGTGAGGTAGAGCTTTGCTATCCTTGCCTCCAAGGAGACCCTGGCTGTACCTTCTCCAAGACATACCTGCTTGTTCTTTTGGCTGTCCATGGGATGGATATTCAGTTGGGTTATTAGGTGATCAAAAACTACTTGGCACCACCCTGGCTCTCCAAGTGTATTTGTGAAATATGTAGGAACCCCTCCCCCCCTTTAATCTCTAGTTCTTGGTGAAGTCTGTCTGAAAATAGAACTCTGAGCTGGTTTTTATGATGCAGGCTCTTGGTCTCTGGTCCTCTTTACTGCAGGTATCACAGCAATTAATTTGTAGAGTCTGGAGACACTGGTTCCTTGGACAGATTGTAGGTGAGCACCCATTTTGTGCTTGGCTCTGGGCACTGGGGCTGTCAGGAGTATCAGAGAGCCTTCTCGCCCTCCTGGTGGTCACAGCTCAGCAGGGAGAGCAGACAGGCAGGGAGATGGGAGTATGACTGTCACATGGATATTGTACAGGCTTCCCTGGGGTGCTTACCAGCCGCCCTGGGCTGGTGGGAGTGGGGTGGGTTGTCAGGCCAGCCTTCTTAGGAGTTGAAGGCAGAGTTGTAGCACCAACCCTGTTTCTGCACTCTCATCCTGACAATTATTTCAGATCAGCAGTTCCTGACTATTCGGACTGTGAAAACGCATTTTGTGTACCCACACTAGAGAGACTTCACAAGATAGTGGTATATTTTTAGAGTGCATTGATTCAGAACATAGATGAAATAATACTTATAAATAAATTTGCATATTTTATTTCTGAAAATAGCCCATGTATATGCAGTGGAAGACAGTATTTCATCTCCACTACCTGCGTGAGGATTGTGCAGCCTCCGGCATGCCTGCATTTTAGAAACCTTTGCATTGATTTATTGCTGCTTCACCATCCTCAGCTCACAGCTGGGAGTCCTTGCCCGAGACATGTCTTTTCTAGAATGCTAGTGTGTTGTGAGATGTTAGTTAACCTTCTGCCCAAAGTGCAGTCAGAAGCCAAAACTGCACCCGATAGGCCTGGAATATTCACTTCACAATCTCCTAAATATTGTAACAGGGGAATTAAATAAAATGCATTGTGTAGAGTGAAATGTGAAAGCTAGTTTAGGAAACCCTGGTTTGTAAATGTGTCCCTGCCCATTTGAGGACACCAAGAGACATAACCAATTCCCTCAGCACCTGCCCTTTCATTCCCTTACAAATGCATCACTTCATTGGTTATTATTTATTTCCCAGATGGTGGGAAATGGTGGGACTAAAGGGATCCTAACTGAGTTCACCTGGTTTGGGCTTCTATGCCAGTGAGCCCTGGGCAGGGCTCCAGAGGATAAATTGGTTCTCTGCCTAGACCAAAGATTGTGAGCCCATGGCAAAATTTGATCCCATCATGAACCTATAGCAAGATTCAGGGAGAGCCCTAACCATGGCAGAAGGCGCTCTGGTGCTCATTTGCTTTATTTAAGAAATCAAAGGTTCTTAGCAGGGAGGTCCTGGTTTATCAACCTCCTTCCTTTCCCTGTGAGAGCCCTCGAATGGTCCAAACAGTTAATGTGCTTGGCTGCTAACTGCAAGGTGAGAAATTGGAGTCCATTCACAGGTGCCTCAGAAGAAAGGACTGGAGGTCTACTTCTGAAAACTCAGACATTGGCAGCCAATGGAGGACAGTTTCACTCTGGCACTCATGGGGTTAAAAGTCATGAGTCAGGGTTGGTTTAACATTTCACATGGGTACTCTCCATGAAAAGAGAAGGGGCCCACCCCACGTTACTCCAATGGCTATCCCCCCTGCCTTGTATTTTTCCTACGAAAAGCATCGTGACCTCTTTGTTTCTTTTGCAGACTCTGCAACATGCTTCCTCCGCTCCTCAGGAATCCTGCCCTCCCAAACCTCCAAGGGCTCATGAGCTAAAACTGCTGGTGAAGAACCTCCGAGCCTCGCTGCTGAATGACGCTGGCATTCCAGGTAGTGGCAATAGGCAAAGGAGTTTCTGCGATGGTGGTGGGGCCCCTGGCCTAGCTTTGTAGTATGAGCACTCAGTGTGTTCTAGGTGCTAAGGGGACTCCATTCAGATGGGCACTCATGTAGGGGAGCCAAGTGAAGACAGAAATACCACTGCTGGTGTTCCTTTTTCTGCAGTCTTGCTATTTAACACAGAAATACATACTAACATACATGTACCAGGCTCTTCTAGCAAAGATTTTTTAACTTTGGAAACCCGACGGAGGCTTACGGTGAGTTGAAATTGACACAGAATCTGTGGGTTTGGTTCTAGATTGAAACATCTCTGTGACCTCTACTTGATCCTGAAAGTAAGCTGAAAGTCGTGTCTTTAATGTGCAGGGTGTCAGAGGAGATGGGACCCTTGGTGTTAGAAGATTAATGACTGCTATCTGAGTAATAAGTCTGTCAGGGAGGAAGTGCAGCCAGAGAGCTCCTGAGGGACAAAGATAGTGAAAGGTTGTCTCACATATTTTGGGCATGTTGTCAGAAGGCTCCAGTGTTTGGACAAGGACATCATGCTGGGAAAGGTAGCGGGGGTCAGAGAAAGAGGAAGAACTCAACAAGATGGATTGACAGTGATTGTGACAATGGGCTTGAGCACACAGGAGATGATAAGGATGGCACAGGATATGGCAGGTTCAGATCCATTGTTCATAGGGTCGCTATGAGTCCTAGTCAACTCAGTGGCACCTAAGAACAACAACAGCTTCTCCAAGAATAAAGGTGTGACAGTCTGCTCTTATAAAGATGTTCAGCCTCAGAAACCAAATGGGGTAGTTCTGGCTGTCCAGTAAGGTAGTTAAGAGTTTGAATTAGCTCAGCAGCAGTAGAATCTAAGTAAAGACAAGTGTTGTGAGCAGATTTCTCCTTTTCATTGATTCTGACATCTTGCTGAAGCTCACAATGTGTGTAAGCTGGAGAGGGTGATGTTGTTTATGTGTCTCCGGGTAATACTGTGTTCCAGAGGGTTTCGGTGGCTGATTTTTTAAACCATAGGGTTGCACAGTTTGGTGTGTGGAGGGAGAGAGAGTAAAGGAAGTGGGAAGGATCCAAGGGAGACCTGGAAAGATTGGATAATGATGGGCAACATTCAATGGTGATTTATTTTCTAAAACATAATGCATGGGAATGAATGATGGTATGAAACACAGTGTGAGTGAAGAATAGTGTGAAACACAATGTATATGAACTTTCTGAGCAAACCAATATAAAATAAATTGTTAAAAAGTAGATTGCCAAACCTTTCTCCCAAGGTGCCTCTGGATAGACTTGAACTGTTAAAATCAAATTAGGAGCCAAGTGCACTGTTTGCACCATCCAGGAGCCCCAGGTATAAATACACATGGATCTGTTATGAGTTGTTGTTATGTGCCATCGAGTCGTTTGCGACTCATAGCGAACCTATGTAAAAGAACTCTAAACGCTGTTCTATCCTGTGCCAACCTAGCCATCTCAAACACACTTATTCCCACCACTCCAGTCACAGAATAGAATATTTTTCTCTGTGTTGTTTTTGTGTGCCATCAAAATTGGAACCAACCCATAGCTGACCCCTAGTGGATTTTCAGACTCAGTCAGTTGTTTGGGAGGAGATTGCTCGCACCTCTAAATCTAGGTGCCTCTACGTTCCAGGAAACTCTAGTGGCTTAGTTGTAATGAGTTGTGCTGCCAACCCAAAGGAATGTGGTTCAAATCCACCAACTGCTCTGCAGGAGAAAGATGAACAGTCTGCTGAAAGCACCTGCTGGAGGTTCAGCTATGAGTTGGTTTGAACTTGATGGTACACAGCAGCAATAACAAATTTCTAATGGCAGGAAGCTGTGCTGCAATCCTGAAGGCATCAGTTCAAGGGTGCTCTGCAGGAAAAGGATGGGAAATCTCCTCCTGTACAATTAACTGCCTCTGAAAACGCACCAGAAGGTCAGCAGTGGGTTGGTTCCAACTTGATGGTAGACAACAACAGCAACTCATGGTGTTGCTGTAGGAGTTGTACTGCTAACCAGTTTCTTCTAAATTTATTATTTAATTTTGAAAAATTCATTCATTGTTGTACATTTTCCTCCTTCCCTCTTCTTTCTTTCTCCCCTCTTCCCCTGATCCACTGTTAGTCCTATTTTTCTTTTTGTCACTCATTTATTTTACACGGGCTACTGGTTGAAATAAACGCTCCAGATTCATCCATGTTATGTGATGTTTTGAGGATTTTCCACTATTTTGAACACCATAGTATTCTGTTGTGTGTATGTATAGTAGTTTGTTTATTCATTCATATGTGCAGCACAATACCAGTGATTGCAGGTGTGCAGGCTGGTTTTGCAGAGACTGGTGAGTGTTGTAGACTCTTAGTTTCAATGTAGCTGGAAAGGCAGGTATTCCGGTCAGTCCTGTTTTTTAACAGTGTTTTTAGGTAGTATTTGTCCATTTGTGACTGAGATATTTCATTCAGTATAATGTCTTCCAGGCTTACCCATGTGGTGTAATGTTTTATGAAGTCATTGTTTTTCAGTACTGCATAATATTCCACTCTGTGACTATACCACAGTTTTTCTATCCATTTATTTGTTGATGGGCATTTGGGTTGCTTCCATCTCTTTGCTATTGTGAATAATGCAACAATAAACGTGAGTGTGCATTACATCTTTTTGAGTCATGGCTCTGGTTTCTTTAGAGTCTATTCCCAGTAGTGGAATTGCTGGGTCAAAGAGTATTTCTGACTTTTTTAAAAAGTGCCAGACCACCGTCCATAGTGGCTGTACCATTTTACATTCTCACCAGCAATGAATAAGAGTTGTCGTTTGTGGCTCTGTTGAACTTTGCTATTGTTGCTGGGTAAGATGATATTTCATAGTTGTTTTGATTTGCATCTCTTTAATTGCCAGGGATTTTAAACAGATAGTTTAAACTAGTCCTTTCATTGGCAAGAGAACCATCTGCCCTGGAGTGTGTTTTTGCTGTAGAGGTATTTCCTCAGGGGAGTCTCCACACTGCAGACTGTGCCTGCAATCAGAAGTGGCCTCAGAGAGAAGCAGGGACATCTGGGGCCAGCCCAAGCTGTTAACATGGAGTACTGGCAAAGATCACTAGCCCCAAATAAGTGTACTGTTGTGGAGTTTACAAATAGAAAATGAAAAGAAAAATGGATTCTTAGATATGGGCAAGCCCAGATTTAGTCATCTATTCCAACTTTTATTTATAAAAAATGTTTTAAGACAATTAAACAATAGAAATAAAAGCCAAGGCCATGTTCCATTGTTTGTTTATAGGCAACGTGAAGCCAGTGTGCACTGCTCAGCTGAACGAGCCTGCTCAGAGCTTCTCCACCTCCCCAGCTAAAAGCACTGCTGACCTCACGTGGGACGAGGAGTTCACCTTGTGAGTACATGCCCAGGTGTCGTGGGCTCGGACCTCCACAGCGCACCTCGTCAGGACTGCCAGGGTCTCCTGGAATTGTTTTTTAGCACTATATAAGCCATAAGCTCTTAAGAGTATTGAACATACCATGGACTGTTAAGAGAACAAATAGGTCTGTCCTGGAGAGGGTGAAACCAGGCTGCTTCCTGGAGGCAAGAATTTTGAAGGGTTGTCTCACATACTTTCCTTGGAGAAGGATATCCTCATGTTTCCTTCTTCCCTTTCTGCTTTTGCTCTCCTGTGCCCTCAAACCAATTCATAGCTGACCCTCCGGTGGATTTTCAGAGGCTGTAAATGACACGGGAGGAGGTTATCCACCTTTGTCCTGTGGAACAGTTGGTTGATTAAGATTGCTTGCTTTTGGGTTGGTAGCACAGCTCCCTACCACTAAGCTCCCTTTCCCCATCTTGTTGTTTTTAAGTGCTGTCAAGTCATAGATGATTCATAGTGACCCTATGAATGAGAGACCTGAACGCTTATATAACTTTCATCGTTTTTCCAAATTCATAGAGTTTCTGGAGGCAAACTGTGTCAGAAGTGGATGCTGCTCCTGCTTCCAAGCTTGTTTTAATGGGAGAGCTCCACCAAACACTGTCCACCATGTGTAACCATTACTGCATCTGACACATCTGACACAGTGTTTGACATCACAACAATCTACCTTAGAAAAAGGCGGGGGGCGGAACCCAAACACAAAACCAAAGCCATACCCCTCAGTCCCTGGCAACCACTAATCTGTTTGCTCTTGCTATGGATTTGCCTTTTCCTGTTACTTCACACAAAAGCAGTCATATGCTGTGTGATCTTTTGTATCTGATTTCTTTCACCATCATGATGCTTTCAAGAATCATCCACGTCACAGCTCGCAGCACTAGTCTGTTTGTGTAAAATCTGCAGCCTTGGAAACCTCTGGAACCAGTTCAGCTCTGTCCTTTAGGGTTGCTGTGGGTTGGAATCATATACCAGAACTTTGTAATCTTTTATGATTGAATAATATTCCATTGCACCAATATGCTAAATTTTATTTATCTAGTCACCTATTTGTGGACATTCAGGTGGTTTCCACATTGTGGCTATTGTGAATAATATTGCTCAGAACAATTGTGAACAAGTATGTGTTTAAAGTACTATTGCCAATTCACTTGAGTATATACCAAAACCCAGTTGTCATCAACACAGTTATGGAGAGTAAACTATTCTATCATGTGAAAGACTGTGACCTTTCAGAGGCCTTTCTTCCAAGGCACCTCTGGGTGGGTCTGACACACCAGCCTTGCATTTAATAGTCTGGCACTTAGAGAATTGTGACATCCATGGATTTCCTTGGAGTGAAAAAACTGAATGCAGAATTCCTATGATGGTTTGTGTTTGACTTTGAGAAACAGCAGATGTTTTCCATAGCAGTTGCACCTTTTACATTCCTGCCAGTGATGGGTGCAGTTCATGGGAGTGAATCATTTGACTTATGACTTACTGCCCTTTGGTCAGAACTGACCCATAGCTGACCCTCCGGCAGGTTTCCCAGGCTGTAAATCACATGGAGAAGATTGCCCATCTTTCTCCCTTGTAGCCACTAGTGGATTTGAACTGCCAGAGAGGCGTGGGCTTTGGGCTAGCCACTCCCTACAGACTATGCCACCAGAGCTCCCTCTGATGGCCTGAATTATGCTCTCCCTGCCCCAGCCCCGCCCCACCCCACCCACCAGTACATGTGTATATAATGTGGAAATGATCCCATAATTCACTAAAACCAGAGTTGTAGGAAAACTAAAGATGGAATGCAGCACTCCCAGGTCCATCCCAGTTCCCCTAGGATATGGGATTTAATATTTTTTTTATATCACTAGAGATAAAGAAGAAAGTAAAGGGTGGTGGCAAGTTCAGTACCAACAAGAAATAATTGTTAGGAGTGGAATGCATCTTTTTAAATCTGACCCCTTTGCAAATAAGCTCCTTGCCTACAATCCCCTTCCCACTGTGATTTTTTTTTTTTAAGAACTATTTTGTAAGATCTATTATTGGACTTGCTATTGTGAATAATGCAACAATAAACGTGAGTATATTCTCTCATCCAGGGCAGAGCAGAAGGGAACTTATTAATGTAAAAATCTGACAGAAAAAGATGAAAAAAGAGAAAAGACAATTAAAAGTACTGGTGTAAGCATTCAAAATAGTGTCAAATTGAATCCATGGGCACATTGAAAAGAATGTGGAGTATATTCCAAGAGTGCTAAAGATGGCTTAGTAGGGAAAAAAATCTAATAATAAAATGTATCATTAAATTAAAAGACAAAATAATTATATGTGTACAAAATATAATCTGTGATAAGTAATGCTCATTCCTGATTTTAAACATTCTTAATGAAAACAAAATTTATGGAGATGTCTCTGATAAGAAAAGAAATAATTATAAAAGACAAATGCCAGAAGCATTCCAGCAAAAGTTAAAAAGAAGGTTGCCTTTTGTTCTTGAAGTACTTGGCTAATACAATGTCATAAGAAAAATTCTGTACTATTCTGAAAGGAAGTAGCAAAATGAATCATTACTTGAAGAAGATATCTTTGAGTATCTGGAACTCTCTAGAAAATAAACTACAGATATTAGAATAATTATGTAATTATCTAATTGCTGTAGCATTGGATCCAACTCACAGTTGATCCTCCAGTGGGTTTTCAGAACAACCACCACCACCATTTGTACAAGAGTAAATTGCCCATCTATCTCCTGCAGAGCAACTGGTGGAATTGACTGTAGGCCTTTGGGTTGGTAAAATAGCTCCCTATCGACTTGGCCACTCTAGCTGTAAAAAAAAAATTAATAATAATAATAGTATTAATAATATAAAAAATAGGATATACATAATTACTATTAGAAAAACTAGTAGATATATAATACTTTGGTAAAGTGGCAGGTTATAAAAATAATTAAATCAGTCCATTTCTGATGCCTAAAAAGTAAGCATTAAAATAATAATGGATGAAAATTGTTTTTGTGTTTGATATTTTTTTAATCATTAATAAAATTTTGGACATTGCATTATAAAGTGGACATAATTTATGAATTAGAAATAAACACAAATTATAAAGAGCAGAAATTTTTTGAAAGATAGATAATTTCAGAAATAGAGTGGAGCAAACAAACAAGAGGGTCTTTAATTTTTCACTTTACAGGTTGGTTAAAAATAGATAATGGCTAATGCATGTATAAGTTAGAATAAGCATTCTGGAAATTGTTCACATATATTTAAAAATCTCTTACGTGTGTGTATCCTTTGCTAATTACAATATTCCTAAGGAAATAGTCACCTGGTGTACAAAGATACATGCATAAGGATATTTATTTCAGAACGTTTGTAAAAACTGGAAACAACCAAGGGATTGACTGAATAAAATGTCCTGGAGCCATTTAGTGGCATGCCAGATGACCCTGAGAAATTATATTGCTCTGTGTTTATAGACATGGGAATATATTTATGACATTTAAGTGACAAAACCCCCCACAGATTACAAAGGGAGAAAAAGGTATGTTATGTTCTGTATTTTTTTTTAAGATTTTATAACTGTACTTTTCAGTGCAGTAGTTATGAGCCATATGTGGCTGTTTAAATTGAAACTGATAAAAAAAGGGAATATAATGAATTCAATTCCTTCATTGTACTGGTCACATTGTCACATTCAAGTGCTTAGTGACTTTATATGACTAGTAGCTACAGTCTTGGACAGAGAAAATGTAGACTATTCCCATGATCGCAGAAAGTTTTATTGGACACCTGGAAGACTACCTACCTAGTGAGGTTTCAGATAATATTCACTTTTGTATTTATATGTCTTACAGTTTCTTTAAAGAGAGCTCTGGTGGTCTAGTGTGTAGGGAGTTGCACTGCCAACCCAAAAGTGCACAGTTTGAATTCACGAGCAGCTTCATGGGCGAAGGATGGGCAGATTTACAGTTTATTTACAGCCTCTGAAAACCCAGTGGAGGGTCAGCTGTGAGTTGGTTCTAACTTGCTGGCAATGAGGAGTTTCTTAAATATTGATGACAACTTTGTGGGTTTTTTTCCCCTGTAATTAGAAAAATTACTATATTTTTTTTCTTAAAAAGGACTGAACAGGCCATTGTATTTTTAATTATTCACAGCTTTTATTCCTTTCACAGTGAATTGAATGCCAAGTCAAAGGAGTTGCAACTGCAGCTTTCAGAGGATGGGCGCTCCTCAGAAGGTGGGTGTTGGGTTGGGGATGGAGGCCTTGTGGTCTGGGAAAGTCATCATACCACCTGCACCCAGTCTTGAGGGGTTAGGGAAGGTGCGAGAACCTGGCAGCCTCTCCTCCAAACCAGCTGTATTTTCACAAGGGAATATTGGGTTGAAAGTCAATGTTTTTACTAAAAAGGTCATGTATTGTGGGAACAAGTATATTCCACAGGCTTTTTCTTGTTAAATAAGTCATAGTGGCTAAAACTAGGCATATGTTTTAGATGCAAGAGACCCATGATTGGAGATAAAGTCGTTAAGTGGATGCAGATGGTTGTTGTTGCCCGTGTGGAGCTGATTTCAGTTGTGTGTGCACAGTACAACTGCTCTGTGAGTTTTTGGAAGCAGATCCTCAACTTGGTGTTCCAGCACCTCTGGGTAGAGTGCTTAAGTGCCTGTGCCACCAGGGCTTCCGAAGCTGAAGATGGGAGGAAACTGCACATCTTTTTCCAAGGAGCTGTTGGTGGATTTGCATCACTAGAGACACATGCAGCATTTGGAAGTAACTCCAACTTAGAACTCCAACTCATTGCTGTCAAGTGGGAACTGACTCGTAGCTGACCCTCCAGTAGATTTTCCCAGACTATAGGAAACGGGAGAGGATTGTCCATTATTCCCCTAATGAGCCACAGTGGATTCAAACCATCAGAGCAGCAAAACTCCCTGGAGGGGGCGCTTTCTCTAGATAGAGAGGGCTGTGGCATCATCCCTGGGGAGTTGTGCTGCCAACTCAAAGGTGACACTTCTCTGCTGGTTCTGGTCCCCTGGTGGCTGAGAGAAAGGGAGGTGATCTCTGATCTCCTTTGGTGCAATGAGGATGAGTTGAGGAAAAACACCAATCAAGATTCTACTGATTAGAAAGAATGTTGAGGCCATTTCCTTGATTCTGTGATAAGAACTAACATTCTCATCTCAGTTCCAAGGGATGAGTGTAGGGCGGAGCTACTGTTTATATGGAAAGAATCCTCTTCCTTCCCACATTCCTGTTGGCTTCAGCATTCCACTCCCGCCTGACGATCTACAAAAGTTCAAATGGACACAAACAAGAGAAATTTCACCCTAAAATAATATCCTGAGGTAATCGTTAAGCCTTCAATAAAAAAAAAAAAAATTACCATCTGAAATCACTTTAAAAAGTGAACTCATTTTACTTTAAGCTCTTTTATGAACTATCTCTATGGGATCAAATTGACAACAGCCATCCCAAAGATTAGATAGGAATCTTCATGGACAATGAGTTTTTGTTAAAAAGGAGAAAACACTTGGAAAAGGAAGGTAAAAAATGATTGCACAACTCATGGAGTGTAAGCAGTGTCACTAAATTGACCAAGTAGAAATTTGAATTGATGTATGCTTTGCTATGAATATTATCATAAATAACAAAATAAGTAATAATCTTTAGGAAAGAATAATAACAAACTCCTAAAAAGTTAGTTATATATGAAGTCTTTATAATCTTTACTCAGACTGGCCTGTTTCTAGCATTTAGCCCCATTTTCTTTCTCATTTTCCTTTCCTTTCCTTCTCTCTCTTCATGTGTGCATGCATGTATATACACACAAACACACCTCCCCCCAACATTTTTTGAAACCACTTACGTGTAAGTTGCAACATATCATAGGATTTCCTTGGATGGTGCTAAGAGAAAATCCGAGTAATCTAATTCCAAAAAGCCAGCCATTAAAAGCCCATTAAACACAGCTTTGCTCAGACCCACATGCGGTTGCCATGAGTCAAACAGGTGGTAAGTGGTTTAGTTTTTAATTTAGTTTCAGCTTGTCTCTTCACCCCTTTGTTCTTTAATGCACACTTCCTAAAAATGAGGATGTCCTCTCACATGGTCACAGTACAGTAATCAACTTTGTGAATTTACATTGATTCCATTCCTACACCCAGTCTACCTTCGTATTCCACTTTCTGCTAGCTAACCCTGCCACGTCCTTTATAGCAGTTCTTTTTCTACTCCAGCACAGGACAGAATGTGATTTGAAATTCTCGCTTCTCTTTAGTCTCTTTTCATCTAGAGCATTTCAAAGCTGCATTTTCCCCTGCCTTTTTTTTAAATGAAATGGATGTTTCTCAAATATTCTGATTCATGAGCATTTTCAAGCTCATAGGATGTCCACTGGAAGTTCATTTTCAGTTGTCACAGGTCACTCTGGCCTTTTTCCCTCATGGACGACACATCACTGATGCTCCTTGCTTGTTTTCTGTCTTTTCAGGTTTGTTTGCAATGACAATGATTCCTTTGGATTTATTTAAGAAGCAGCCTTCTGGATCACAGAGCTTTACGTTGACCAGGACATCTGCCATGGGAAGCCCAGTTTTGGGGTCCATCACTTTGGAGGTACAGCTGACATCACCTCCTCCGGACAAGCATCAGTCTAGTCACTTGAGATAAAGGAGCAGCTTCATTTCTATCTCATCCTCATTTCACTATTATCTTCCCAAGAAGAAAAGCCATTCCACCAAACGCATTTCTAGGCTTGGAGCAGGTCCTGCCCACTCTCATGTCTCTGCTGTGAAATCACTCTTCATCAGGCCATAATACAGGGTCTAACCCAGGAAAGCTGTTCATATGCATTTGCTTTCCCACTTTTGTCCTCATCATTATATGCTGAATGTCTGGGGTTAAGCTTAGGTGGTATCATACAGGGCTGGGAATATAAAGTGACATTATCTTAATTACCTAGTGCTTATATAACACAAATATTATAAGTAGTAATTTTTAACAGACAGAAGTGTATTTTCCCAAAGTCTAGACACTAGAGGTTTGAACTCAGCATATGCCTCCAGGGGGAGGTCCTTCTTTGGCTGTGTCAGCTACTAGATGCTATAGTCCTTGGGTTGGTGTCAGTATGTCTCAGCAGATAGATAATACCTGCCTCTCCTGCACCCTATGTGTGTCTCTAACTCAGAAGTGATTAGATATTGACTTTACCCTATTGAGTATAATCTAATCAGCATAATAAAGAAAATGCTATGATTTCCAAGAAGGATTGCATTCACAAGTATAGGAGTAAGGATTCCAAATATGTTTTGGAGGTTGTTAGGAACCAAGTCACAGCTGACACTTCAGTGGGTTTTCATTTCAGAGGTAGTATGTTGTGTGGGAGGAGATTTTATATCTTTCTTCCACGGAATAGCTGGTGGGTTTGAACCATGAACTTTGTATTGGAAATTCAGCTCCTTACCCCTAAACCGCTTGGGGAGGGGGACATAATTCAATTCCTTATAGACATTAACTGAAGAAATACAAAAGTTGTTTCAAAAGAAGTTAAGGTTCCAGGCAGGGTCCAGCCTTCGCATGTACTACAGAGTAAATAACCAGCCTTTTCTTCAGTTTTCCTACGTAGAACCCAGTGAATCGAAGCCTTGGCCAATCCCTCTGCCTGTTCCTGCTGCAAAGGTAGAGATGGATCGCATGGTGATGCCCTGCGGGACGGTGGTCACGACAGTGACTGCCGTGAAAACGAAGCCTCGCTTCGACGTGGGGAGGGCATCTCCACTGAGCCCTGGTGAGGACCATGAGCTTGCTATTAACTCAGAAACCCTGTAGAGTTCCACTTTCTGTAACCATCTTGCAGAACACTTCAGGCTGGGTACTGAGTATTAGGGATATCTCATGATCAAGGAAGACTTGTTAGATGTCACCGAGATGCTACAGTTCATAGGGGACCTTGTTAACAAAGAATCTAAACCTTATCCTATCCTGTGCCATCCTTATGATCTCTGATACGCTTGAGCCCACTGTTACAGTCCCTGTGTCAGTCTGTCTTGTTGGGAGCCTTCCTCTCTTTCTCTCACCTTTCCCAGCATGCGTCTTTTTCTGAGGACTGACCCCTCCTGACAACATACTCAGTGTATGAGGAGAAGTGTTACCGTCTTTATCTCTAAGGAACACCCTGGTTGTAACTCCTCCAAGACAGACCTGTTTATTCATTTGGTAGTCCGCAGGATATTCAGTGCACTTCTCCAACACTACAGTTCAAAAGCATTGATTCTCCATTTGCCATCCTTATTCATTGTCCAAGGAATACTGGTAATTGGCAAGAATTTGGCTTGCTCTTCTGGTACAACATATTACTAATAAATGGCCAACAAACCAGAGTAAGGCACAACCTTGTAGTAAATTCTGAAGCTAAAATCTAGAGGAACAGTGGTGGTTCAGTGGTAGACTTCTCACCTTCCATGCAGGAGAAGTCCTAGGTTTAATTCCCAGCCAATGCATCTCACATATAGTCACACTCATCTGTCACTGAGGACTTCTATGTTGTTTTAAGGCAAAATAAGTTTTTGGGGTTTTTCCCCCCAAAATAAGTTTTAATGGGTATTCAGGGTTAAGAAGAAAGGCCTGGCAGAATAAAAATCAGCTTGCAGAAACTTGATCAAACAGTTTGATATATGAATTGATAATGAGAGTGACATAAAGGCAGGCACTGTTTTTTTCCTTTTGTGCCTGGAGTCACCATAAGTTGGACTCAACAGAAGCTATCTATAATAACAGCAACAACCATAAAGCCTAGATGTTATAACTAGCTACACTGTAGTATTATGTAAAGAAATACCTCATTAGGTTTATGTGGGGTCACACTCACTCACTGCCATCCATTCTGAACCAACTCATAGCTAACGCTCCAGCAGGTTTGCAAGGCTGTAAGTCACTCAAGCGGAGATTGTCCGTTTCTCTCCTGAGCAGCCACTGGTGCATTTGAACTATCAGAAAGGCAAGGTCAGGAGCTCTGGTGGCCTTGTGGCAAGAAGCCGCACTGCAATCCCAGAGGCGCTTGGTTTGAATCCACCAGATGCTCTTCTGGAGAAGGAGGGACAATCTCCTCCTGTTCCAGTCAGATCCAATTTGATGGCACGCACACATAAAATAATAATAATTAAAAAAAAGACAAGGCCTTTGGGCTAGGAGTGCAATTCCCTGCATATAGGGATATGTATGTGGATATAGCATATGCTGTCTTCAAAAAGTAGGTATCAGTGCTCAGGCTGTAATAGCTTGTAAAAAATTATTTACTGGAAATAGTGATATCAGCTAATTTAAATAAGTTGAGTTTTAAGCATGTCACAACTAGTGCTTGGGCTGTAATAGCTTGTAAGTGTATGTTATTATTTTATTGTTTCTTTTATAAGTATTTTGTTTGAATGTAACATAGAAATTGAAATCCTAACTTAAATGTTTCTAAAATTTTCTTTAGAACCAGACTTCGAACACTACTTTTGACTCAAATAATATACTTCTGACTCAAAATTGGAAGCAGAAGTGGCATCCACTTCCTAAACAACATGCCTCCAGAAACTCTATGAACTTTGATAAATGTCGATAATTGTAGAGGGGCTTCAGGCCTTTTGTTCATAGGGTCGTGATGAGTTGTGCTCGACTCGAAGGCAATCAACAACAACAATACTATTATTATTATTATTATTATTATTATTATTACTACTACTACTGCTGATAAGCAGGCGTGGCATCCACTCTGAAACAGCTTGCCTTCAGAAACTCTATGAACTTAAGAGAAACGATGAAAGTTATACAAGTGTTCAGGTCTTTTGTTCGTAAGGTCTCTATGTCTACGACTCGATGGCACTTAACCACAACAAGAACAACTGCTAATAATAATAAAGGCACTGCCATGGATTCAGTTATGAGTCACAGAGACCTACCATCAGGTTATCAGGTTCCTGGGACTGTAAAAGTTTACAGGAGAAAACTGTCCATGTTTGTCCCTCAAAGTAACTGGTGGATTTGAACCACTGACCTTCTGGTTCCACTGCAACATATAATATACTACACTACCAGGATTATTAATGACGGGTTGGCTTAAGCAGCAACGAAATGAGAAGTAGTTTTATTTTCTCTTTTGATTTGGATCATTTTTGCATGCCGTTTGTAACAGAGGGTTTTTATTGGCAGAATCTCCTGTGAAAATGCCTGTTAAAGTGAAGGTAATTGAAAAGGACATCTCAGTCCAGGCCATCTCTTGCCACAGCGCCCCTGTCAGCAAAACATTCTCTTCTTCAGATACAGGTAATGCAGGGTGTGTGTGGACTTCCCCTCTCTTAGCGTCTTCCAAGTCACTCTGATAAGTCTTTCTCATCTCCTGAGCATGAAGATTGAATTTCTGGAGTTTGAAGAGTGATTTGTTTTTGAGTATTAAGAGCCAGAAGTTGAGAAACTGATTGAAGGCCAGAGAGATGGTTGCATCTTTGCTTAAGTTCTAGGGCACACTTGAATGAAGTAAGTGCAATATTGTAATTCTGTGGCTTCCTTGGAAAGGCAAAACCATGTAGACAGTAACAAAATTTGTGGTTTCCAGGACTTCAGGGAAGGAATGATCAGGAGAATTAAATGGATAAAGCACAGTACATCATTAGGGAAGTGAAACTATTTTACATGATACTCTAATAATGACCATAAAACATGCATTTGTTAAAAGCTCAAAGACTGGACAATAAAAAAGGTGAATATTATTTAACCTAAAAATCAGTAAGACTAATGGAACATAATCTTAACTTTTTTTTTTTCTTCTTCACTGTCTATCTCCCACTGTCTCTTTAAGCCTACTTAATAGGAATATATTTTCCCTAGCCCTTGTGGGCTGGGTGGGCATCTTGGCTTAGTAGCCACATGACTCCTGGGTATTTCCTCTATTTGTAAAATAGGAATAAAAATGTACCCACCTCATAGGGCTTGAGAGAAGAAATAATGCACACAAACTCTTTGGCTAGTGTCTGGTACATATGTAGCATTTTATAGTTGTCAGCCTGTGTGTGCTATGAGCCATGGGAAGGCGTTATTTTGTTGACTCATACCCCTGACTCCTAGTCTACATGCTAAATCATGCTTGGGAGGGGAAAAGATTAACTTCATTACTTTTCAAGTTCAAAAAGTTAGAAAGGTTTTTGGTTTTGTTTTCTTGCTTTTGCTCTTAATGAGTCAAAACATTGAGGCATAATCTACCCCCAACAAACTACCTGAATCTCAAATGTATACGTCAGTGACTGTTGTGCAGCCAAACAGGAAATCAAGCTGTTAAAATCAGGAGCTCTAGCCTGTAGGCAAATCCAGCTCGTCACCTGCTTTTGTCAATAAAGTTTTATTGGAATCCCCCCTAAATAAAACCAAATCCATAGCCATTGAGTTGTTTCTGACTTACAGAGACCCTCCGTGAGTTTCTGAGGCTGTAAATTTTTATGAGAGGGAACTGTTCATCTTTCTTCTGCAGAGTAACGGGTAGATTTTTAACTGCCAACCTGTCAGTTAGCAGGCTAATACATTACCCAGTGCATCACCATGATTATCTTATTGGATACAACTGCTTCCTTTTGCTGACATAAGTTTACAGCTGCTTTTGTGATACAAGAGTAGTTATGACAGACCAGATAACACTCAGTGTCCCACCTATTCACTTTCTGACCTTTTACGGAAAAAGCTTTCCCAGTACCTACACAAGACCATTTACATCACCCCTGCAAGCTCTCTGGAAGTTTTTCATTTTTACAAATGAATTCAACACTGTCTTTCCTCTGGCAGAATTGTTGGTGTTGAATGGTTCAGATCCTGTGGCAGAAATTGCCATCCGACAACTCAGCGAATCTTCAAAACTGAAACTCAAGTCACCGAGGAAGAAAAGCACTCTTATCATCTCGGGGATCTCCAAGGTACTGTGGCCTCCAGAGGTGTTTGCGCATGAGACTGATCCTTTGTAGATGTTAGTCATGTGCTTCATCCCAGTCTAGAAAATTCTATCTGCCATTGTTGTTGTTATGTGCCATCGAGTTGTTTCCGACTCATAGCGACCCTATGCACAACAGCTCTAAACCCTGCTCTATCCTGCGCCAACCGCA
>NW_006399978.1:715987-758726 GCF_000299155.1 Elephantulus edwardii | reverse complement strand
CTGCTTACAGCTGTTCCTCCTCCCTTGTGTTTCCATACTTGATGGTTCTACCTAGGTTGCCATTACCAAATAAAATTCTTGGTTCAACAGAGGGGTGATTTATAGTAGCCCATTTTATCCTGTTTATTAAGGAAATTTGAAAAGTGCTTGCTGGTGAAGTGTGGGTAATTGAGAGTTTGGTGAGTCATATTAAATTGTTGTTATGTGCCATTGAATTGTCTGTGACTCATAGCAACCATGTGTACAACAGCCTTAAACCCTGCACTATCCCTTGCCGATCTTATTGTCTCTGACACGCCCATCCCCATTACCTCAGTGACTGTTTCAATCCTTCTCATGGAGGGTCTTCCTCTCCTTGCTGTCCCTCCACCCTCCCAAGCATGACGTCCCAGGTGTCCAAGGACTGATCCCACCTTACAATATGTCCAAAGTATGTCAGACAGAGGTTCAGAATCCTTGCCTCCAAGGACCAGCCTGGCTTCACCCTCTCTAGGACAAACTTGTTTGTTCTCCTAGCAGTCCATGGTATATTCAGTACTCTTCTCCAGCACCAAAGCTCAAAGGCATCAACTCTCCTTCTATCATCCCTAGTCATTGTCCTGCTCTCTGATGCATAGCAAGTAATTGCAAAGACCATGCATGGCCTTAGTCTCCAGAGTAACATCGTTGCTCTTCAGTACTTTAGAGAGGTCTCTAACCACAGACTTTCGCAATGCAATTCGTCTTTTAATTTCCTGGCTGCTGGTACCAAGAGTGTTCACTGTAGAGCCAAGCAAACTGAAGCTGTCAACAATCTCAATTTCTTCATCATCAATCATGACGCTGCTAGTCGGTCCAGTGGTGAGAATCTTTGTTTTATTGATGTTGAGCTTCAATCCATATTGAAGCCTGTAGTCCTTGACCTTCTTCAGCAAGCGCTTCAGGTCCTCCTCAGTTTCAGCAAGCAAGGGATGAGTCTTCCTGCAATCTTGATGCCACACTTCAGAGCCATTTCAGCAAAAGGAATTGGTGGACACAGAAGAATTTAATGAAACAATGTATGAGCAAGAGCCTATTGTGATGAAAGAAGAAGTTCATACTGCTCTGAAAGAATTGGCATACTGATTGACATATTTCAACGAACAGATGCTGCCCTGGATGTGCTCACCAAGTTGTGCCAAGAAATTTCAAGGACAACCACCTGGCCTACTGACTGGAAGAGATCTGTATTTGCTCCAATTCCAAAGAAAGGTGATCCAACAGAGTGTGGAAATTATTGAACACTGTCATTGATATCATATGCAAGCAATATTCTGCTGAAGATTATCCAAAAATGACTGGAACAGCACATCAACAGAGAACTGCCTAAAGAGCAGACTGGATTTAGAAGAGTCCATGGCACTAGGGATATTATAGCTAATGGCATATGGATCTTGGCTGAAAGCAGAGAGTACCAGAGGAATGTCTGTCTATGTTTTATTGACTATGCAAAGGCATTTGACTGTGGATCACAACAAAGTGTGGCTGACTCTGAGAAGAATCGGAATCCCAGAACATTTGATTGTACTTATGCGAAACCTATACTTGGACCAGGAGGCAGTTGTCAGAACAGAGCAAGGAAATACTGCATGGTTCAAAATTGGGAAGGGTGTACATCAGGGATGTGTCCTATCTCCATACCTTTTCAATCTATATGTGGAACAGATTATCCAAGAGGCTGAGGTCTATGAGGAGAAGTCATATTAAGAGAAATTATTAAAACAGAAAGAAACCCATGATGTAAGGCACACCCCAATGTCCCTGAGCCTCCACCCTGATCGCACCACCATTACAGGAAACTCACTCTCCACATCACACATTTCCAAAGCATTTATTTACTTTTTTTGCAATGAATTTTATTACATTTATAGTCAGAGAGAGACAAAGGTTGCTTTAAAGCCTGATCCACACGTCTTCCCCTCTCTGCTTTGTGGTGATTGTGCCCAGAGGGATGGTGGGTGAGAGGCCCACCCAGGTGGTCTCTCTGTGTGTACTTCATAGGTGGCCAGCAGGTGGCAGATGGTCCATGGGAAGGCTCTAGCCTACATGGGTGAAATTGAGCCATGGTGATACTAAGCTTTCAGCTGCTAACTAAAAGGTTAGCAATTTAAACCCGCCAGTCAGTGCATGAGAGAAATATGGTGTGATTTGCTATCATAAAGATTACAGTTTAGGAAACTCTATAGGCAGTCTCCCTTTTGTGGTTGTTTTGTTTAGGAATTGACTTAACTTCACACAACAACCAGAAAGATGAGAAACTCCCTGGTTGTTATAGTTAATGTATTTGACTGCTAATCAAAAGGTTTGAAGTTCAAGTCCATCCAGAGGCTGTTCAGAAGAAAGGCTGGGTGATCTATTTCTCAGCACTCAGTCACAGAAAACCCCTGTGGAACACAGGCGCCCCCTGACTCATATGGAATTGCTGTGAGTTGGAGTTGACTCATTGGCAATTTATCAGGTAGAAGAGAGAGATAAGGATACCACACACGCACGGTCATTTTACCTCTCATCAAAGTTTTTATTAAGTTTCATTAGGAACACATCTTCACAATGTATTTAATTGAGGTAATCCTTTTTATTGATGCATAAATGGTGCCATCTTGAATCAATGAGATCTTCTTCAGAAAGCACTTAGTCAGAAAGGTGTAGCTGTTCATTGTCACCGAGCAAGCTCTCCTGTGTAACTCCTCTCTCCTACCCCTGGTAAAAAGCAGCATGATCGGCTCCCAAGAATCCTCTCCTGTCCCTTTCGGTCATTCTCCCCTCCTCCAGAGAACCACTGTCTTGATTTCCAAGCCCATTAGTCAGTTACAATTTTCCAAGTTGCCATCTAGTCAGCTCCACCTCATGGAGAGCCTGTGTGTGCATGAGAATAGTAATGGGATTCATAAGCCTTTCAGGAGCTGTTTTCCCAGAGTGGATTGCTAGATCTTTCTTTTTGAAGTGCCTTTGTGGATTGAAGCTTACAGTCTTTTCATTAATAGTCATGTGCCACTGAGGACTTCACTGCTTTAATTAAAAAACAAAACCCAAAAAAACCTCCCTGTGGGTGAGTTGATTCTGACTCAATGAGACTTTCTGTTGGGTTTCTGAGACTATAATATTTTTTTAAAAATTAGGGTAAAAGGACATTTATTAGAAAGTACATGCCTAGAGGGATGTACCTCTCTCCTTGAAAGGAAATAGGGCGAGAGCTGAGACCATAAATCTTGATGGGAAAAGACTGCTTTCTCTTTTTGCCTTGGAAAGGATGGTGGGCTCGAACTGCCAGCATTTCAGTAAGCAAACTTAACCTACTATGCTACTGCCCTGGGATGAAGCTGCCTTCTTACAGGGGCCGGGTGTGCCTTCTGTTATTTTTTAAATCACTGGTTGAACAGAAGGAGCTTTGGTCCTAGTATTTAGAGTGTTGTGCTGTCTGTCAACCAACAGGCCAGTGGTTGAAATCCACCAGCTGCTCTTTGGGGGAAAGATGGACAGTCTCCTTCTGTGCAATTACTGCCTCTGCAAACCTGCTAGAGAGTCAGCTATGAGTCATTTCTGACTCAATGGCAAGGAGTTGTTGAGTATGTCAAACAGAAATTGTGAAGAGTAGCTTTCTTTTCTGATGATGATGCTTTTTTTTCCCAACAGACCTCCCTTTCTCAGGATACTGAAGCTGCCCTGATGCTGGACTACGCAGCTTCCATGGACAGCCAGCATCAGGAGGAATCTCCATCCCCGTTAGGGGCCACCGGTACCACCTCGCTATGTGAGGAAGACTCACTTGCCCAGGACCCACCTGCCTTGGAGCCTCAGGTGAACGAACTTGACTCCTGGGACTTGGAGAAGGAGTCACCGGATGAAGTATGGGACAACCACCACCCACTGGGTATGGATGTGGATGTGGATGAGCTGTCGGAGACCTCCCTGAGTGTCTCGGAACCAGGCGTGGCCAAGAAGCACAAAGGTACCCCACCCTCCAGCTGTCCCAGCTCCCTGTACACTCAGTGGCCGTGTGTTCCTCCTGTGTCCATTCAGTTCTCTGTCACCTGTTGTTTTTCCTGTCTTCTAGAAATGTAGCCCCAGTTTCTGCTTTCTCTCCTCAAACACCCTGTGCTGAACACTGGAACCCATTTAGAGCCTTGGAGTTTAGACTTGCCAGCCCATGATGGGGGGCAGGCATGCTCAGCACCACTCTTGAGTGTGAGAACTTGGACCTCTGCATTTGGGGGCTGGCTTGTGTCATCCAGCCAGTTTCAACCAACAGACTGGCGCCGTCTAGTCAATTTCAACTAATAGTGTCTCATGGGATAGAGCAGAACTGCCCAATGGGGTTTGCCAGGCTTTGCCCTTTATGAGAGCAGATCAGCAGATCTTCCTCCCTCAGAGCAGCTGAGTGGTTTTGAACTGCCAGTCTTTCAGTGAGAAGCTGAGTGCTTAACCATTGCACCTCCATGATTTCTCTGCCTAGAAATGCTGTTTTCTCTGAGTTTCTGTTCTCACACAAGAGTAGGGCAATCTAAAACTTTGAAAGAGTGTTGCTTGTAGGTAGTTTCTGATCTAATCTCCATGCCTCTGCAGAGACTCGAATCCACTAGCAGCTTCACAGGAGAAAGATGGACAGTCTCCTCTCATGTGATTTATTGCTTCTGAACCGCAGTAGAGTGTCAGCTGAGTCATTTGCAACTCCACAGCAATGAAGGTTTATATCTATGGTACTCCCTGGAAAGTGCAAATATTAAGTGTACTCAGCTATTAAACAAAAGGTGGCAGGTTCAAATCCACATCAGGTGTCTAGGAAGAAGAGCCTGGTGATTTGTTTCCCAAAAACTCAGTCATGGGAAATCCATAGAAGCAGTTGTACTCTGACATGCGTGGGGTCACTGTGAGTCAGAGGACTTGCCTGCAGATCTTGTTAAAATGTAGATTCTGATTTGTAAATTTGGGTGAAATGCAAATTCTCAGATAAGATCGAACTGGAATAAACTAGGTCAGAACCCTGGTTGGGGTAAAATTGACAGCATCTGGTTAACTGGTTCATTATTTGTGATGAACAAGGCTGAGGACTCAGTTTCCTTCAGCTGCAGCATTGCCTCCTCTATCATTGGTGCCTCTCAGACTCTCCCTTCCAATGAAAATAGAGCAAAACTTTATGAGTTGATCTTAAGAGGATCTGCGAGAGAGCTATCAACTCTGGAGCATAATGGATTGATTACCTTAGTATGTATTTATAATCAGTAATCATCTCATTAGAATATTTGTTTGCTTTCTGTTAGCACTAAGTAAATTTCTCTAAGATGAGCAGTTTTACAAACATAGTACCTTAGACATAATAGTAACTTAAATATACTTACTGAAGTATCAGTTCTAGATTTGAGACCCAGCTCTTGAACCCCAACGAAGACATTTTGAGCCTCAGTTTTCTCATCTGTAAAGTGGAAATCAATCTGATTCCTATGTAGCCCATCAGGTGAGATCCACGTGTAAAGTCACCTTTTGTGTCTTTTAGAAAAGGTATTTGCAATGAATGAATCATTGTAAATACAAAATTCAGTCATTCTATTTCCAGCTTTATTACCAAGCCCATATTTTCCAACTACTGTTCCTTCTTCACTTTACATTCTACTCACCAGTTATCATTAACAATCCTGAGTATATTTAAGATCAGTTGTTGTTGTTATGTGCCGTCGAGTCGTTTGTGACTCATAGAGACCCTATGTACAACAGCCCTAAACTGTGCTCTATCCTGTGCCAATCTCATTGCCTCTGACACATCCCTCCCGATTACCCCAGTCATTGAATCAATCCACCTCATAGAGGGTCTTCCCCTCCTGCGCTGTCCCTCTACTCTACCCAGCATGATGTCCCTCTCTAAAGACCTGTCATGTACTGCTAAATTTGGTAAAAATTCTTAATTTCTTCCTCTTTAACTCTAGATGTAGGAGCATATATTTGAATAAGAGTTGTGTTCACAGGTCTTCCTTGTATGTGTATGTGTATGGATATTATCCTATCACTCACAACATTGTATTTCAGGATAGAACTTGAAATTAACTTTTTAACTATGAATGCAACACCATTCTTCCTCTGTTTTTCATTCCCTGCAAATATACCAAAAGATTATCTGATTCAAAGTGGCCAAAGCTGGTCCTTTCCTCTCACTAATGCATAGTATTTTGATATTCATGCATTCCATATAATTTTTAACAATTTCCAGTTTTTCAATATTCAAGCTACATACATTCCATATTCCAATTGTTAAATGGTGTTTGTTATTGATTTTCTTCACTTCAACTGACTTCCAAACTGGACTTTACCACTACACTGATATAACTATCTTCTTTATTTAGTGTTCATAAGGTTTTCAAAGGTCTGTTATTTAGGAAGTAGATGGCTCACTCTGCTTCTTAGTCTGTCTTAATCAGGAAACTCCACCAAAACCTGTCTATGATGGTAAACTCTTAAGGCATTTGACACATCATGGCACAGATGTCAGTGTCACAACAACCTCAGGTTATCTCAGTACAGCAAACTGACACACAAGAGCTTCATCGCGTAGAACAAGTTTGCTTACACAAGAGGCTTCCCACCCATAGCTGATTGTAAATTAAATCAGAAAAAGTTAATCAGCTCACAGTTGATTACTAACACAATTAGAAATGCCCTAATAGTTTATAACAAGCTTTCAAGTAAATCGAAACCACTTACCCTCCAGGATCCAACTGCGCCAATCTGAAAGCTCACCTTCATTCAGGAAAGACCCAACCGACTTTTAAATACAAAGGCCTGCCCACCAGATCCTGTTTGCCTCCACAAGAGGCTTCCCACCCACAGCTGACTGTAAACAAAATCAGATAGACAACATTTGTGGAAGAAATGATTGGAGAAATTACTCATATGCAAGTTCAAATTGAGGTTGAAGAAAATGAAAATAAATCCATAGTGTTAGTCTGGGCAAAGAGGCCAAAGAGAAGAATGAAGAATTCAGAACTCAAATGCTGATGGCCTTGCTGTTGAAGATAAGAAAATGGCCTTGCCTGTCTAAGCTAGCAGGTGGCTCGTAAATCAGTGCAATGTCCCTCCCTAAAGACTCTCCATTCGGCCTCTCCAGGGTGAGGAACTCACCTGGGAGCTCCCTTTTCCCCCCTTTAATAAAGCTGCATTAAGCTTTCTCTTGTTCTCTCTGATTTCTTCTTTAAGTCCACTAACCTAACCTAACCTAACCTAACCTAACCTAACCTAACACATAGGAACCAAGATAGATCTTGAATCAATTCCATCTGAATTTCATGATCATATTAAGAATCAGTTTAAGGCATTGAAAACTAATGACTGAAGAGCAGATGAGTTGTGGGATGATATCAAGGATATCATCCATGAAGAAAGCAAAAGGTCATTACAAAAACAGGAGAAAGAAAAAATTGAAATGGATGTCAGAAGAGACTCTAAAGATTGCACAGGTGTGATGAGAAGCCAAAACTAAAGTAAAAAAATGTTGAAAGAGCTGAACAGACAATTTCAAAGGGCAGCTCGGGAGGACAAAGCAAAGCATAATAATAGAATGTGCAGAAAGTTGGAGTTGGATAATAAAAAGAGAAGAACTCACTCAGCATTTCTTAAGCTGAAAGAACTGAAAAACAAATTTAAGCCTTGTGTTGCAATGTTGAAAAATGCTATGAACAATATATTGAATGACTCAGAAAGCATCAAAAGAAGATGGAAGGAATACAAAGAGTCATTGTACCAGAAAGAATTGATTGATACTGAAAAATTTTAGGAAATACCATAAGAATAGGAGCCAGTGGTAATGAAGGAGGAAGTGGAAGCTGCATTGAAGGCATTGGAAAAAAAAAGTCTCCAGGAATTGATGGAATACCAACTGACTTATTTTAATTAATAGATGCCGCTTTGGATGCACTCGCCAGTCTGTGCCAGTCTATGCCAATGGATTGGAAGAGGTCCGTATTTGTTTCCATTCCCAAAAAAGGTGATACAACTGAATATGGAAATTATTGAACAATATCATTGATATCACATGCAAGGAAAATACTGCTGAAGATCATTCAAAAACAGCTGGAACAGTACATAGATAAGGAACTTCCAGAAGTTCAAGCAGGATTTAGAAGAGACTGTGGCACCAAGGATATCGGATGTCGGATGGATCCTGGCTGTAAGTAAGGAATACCAGAAAAATGTCTGTCTGTGCTTTACTGATTGTGCAAAGGCATTTGACTGTGTGGTTCATGAAAAGTTGTGGGCTGACATTAAAAAGAATGGGAATCTCAGAGCACTTAACTCATGCACAACCTGTAACTGGACCAAGAGGCTGTTGTGGGAACAGAGCAGGGGAGCACTACATGGTTTGGAATTGGGAAGGGAGTATGCCATGGTTGTATTCTCTCTCCATATCTATTCAGTCTATATACTGAGCAAATTATCCAAGAACCTGGACTCTTATGAGGAGGAGTGTGGCATCAGGATTGGAGGGAGACTTACTTGTTGCAGAAGATCAAGGAAGCCTTTGGTACAGATTCCACCTCAATGTCAAGAAAACAAAGATTCTTACCACTGAACCAATAGGGAGCATCATGGTGGTTGGAGAGGAGATTGAAACTGTCAGCAGCTTCATCTTGCTTCGATCCACAATTAACACCCTTGGTACCAGCAGTCAGGAAATAAGGAGATGCATTGCACTGGGAAAATTGGCAGTTAGAGATCTTTCCAAATTATTGAGGAGTAGTGATATGCGTTTGAAAACTAAGGTGCATATGATTCAGGCCATAGTCTTTTGGATTACTTTCTTTGCATCTGAGACCTGGACAATGAATAAGAATAATAGAAAAAGAATTGATGCCTTTGAGCTGTGGTGTTGAAGAAGAGCACTGAACATTCCATAGATGGCCAATAGAATGAACAGATATGTCTTGGAGAGGATGCAGCTGGAGTGCTCTTTGGAGGTAAGAAAGATGAGGCTTTGCCTCACATACTTTGGATATGTGCTAGGAAGTGCTATTCCTTGGAGAAGGACATGATTCTGGAAAGTGTGGAGGTTTGATGAAGGAGAGGAAGACCCTCTACCAGGTGGATTGATACGGTGACTGCTGCAATGGGCTCTTGTGTGTCAGGAAGTGTGAGGGTGCTGCAGGACAGGACTCGTTTCAGATCTTTTGTTCATAGGGTCACTATAAGCCATGCTCGACTCAACGGTATCTAACAACAACAAAGTGGGAGAGTGCCCATATCTACTGTGCCTATATAGCTAATCAACACTAGTCCAGTAGTCATAAAGAATAAGGCAAAGGAAGCAAGTGCCTATATTCTGAATTATCCCTCACTTTGCATCCTAATTGGGGTCCCAGGGCACCTCTACTTTCTAGCAGGAAATTATACCCTAAGAGTCTGCATACAAGCAGTGGTCCTGGCACCCTGATTAAGGAAGTGTTAGGCACCCTGGGAGAGTCTGAATTGGCTAAATAACAATGAGTTTAGTTTTGGGTTCTTGGCCAGGTTGGTGAACCTGGTGGTCTCAGGCCACGCTAGGTGGTCTCAGGTACTCTGCATTAGAAGAATGCTATAGTTGGGGTATCAGTCACTTTGAGTTAGAGATCTGTCCACACTGACATATACTATTAACCATGCCAGGATCTCAGGTACCTTGAGATAGATGGTATCAGAGAATTTGAGTGAGGAGATCTTCAAGGAATGTGCATTAGGGAATGCCAAGCACCCTGAGTTAGGGAATCTCAGGCACTGTGAACTCGAGATAGAGACTCATCACCAGGAGCTCAGAGGGTATAGAAAGCTCTGGTGGCTTTAGTCCATAGGCAGTTGTGCTGCTGAGCTAAAAGTCTGCACCGCTCTGATAGTTCAGATCCATCACTGGCTCTGCAGGAAGATGATGATGAGCTGTCTCATCCTATTCTGTTTACAGCCTCAGAAACTCAGTGGAGGGTCCGCTGTGGCTTGGTTCTCACTCAACAGCAGTGAGACTGAGAGGCACCAAGAGGGAGGGAGCCTGGTCGGACCTGTCTGCTGCTTCTCTTCGTTGCTCCTGCTCCTATAGAGCAGTGGTTTGCACCCACAGGGCAGTGTGTGGCCAGGGAAATGTGTCAATACTGGAGACAATTCTGGTGTCATTGTTGGGGCTGGAGATGCTCCTGGCATGAATTAAGTATTTGCTCCTGGCATGAATTCAGTAGATGCCAGAGATGCTGTTTAGCACCCTGCAGTACACAACACAAGCCCCTCCCTCACAGTGCAACCCAACAGAGCTGAGAACCCTGCTTCTGGGGGTGTGTCTGCCCTTGTCCCTCTCCTTTTTTGGTTTCTTGTTCAACTATCTTGCATCACTGCTTTCTGCCATGAACCTTGCCTTCACCAAAGTTTGAAATGAAAAGAGGGGGGATTCCAGGATGTTGAACTAAACCTTGGGCCTGTGCTACCCTCCCAGTGGAGGAGGGTGCAGTCAGGAGCGTCCCAGGGATCTGAGTCTGGGTGACTGGCATGGCTTGGGAAGCTGTGACCCTTCCCACTGTCTTCTATAGCCATCTTACCTCCTTCTTGGCCCCAAGTGCATAAACTATAGTTCAAGTGCTGGCCATAGTGGACACGTGTGTCCTTTGGGACTTGAGAAGTAGAAGGGAGGGCAGAACCAAGGCAGGCAAGTGAGTTCTGGGCAAGGCAGAAACACAAGGAATGGCAAGGAAAGACTTTCTTTCTTCCTCCTACCTGGTGGACATGTCCTCGTCTCCACACAGAATCCATCCACACTTCTCCCACCATTCCCAAGTCCCAGACCTTGCTTACCCCAAATCCATTCCTACTGAAAACCCAGTGCTCACTACCTCTTTTTCCTTCCTGGGGCGCCTGTTTCCCTTGCTTGTGGCTGAACAATGCCTTGCCTTTTGCTAGCCAGAGGGAAGGGTGCCTGGATAGTACAAAATACCCGGCTACTAGCTAAAAGGTTGGCAGTTCATACCTACCCAGCAGTGCCATGAAGGAAAGCCCTGGCAATCTGGTTCCCTAAAGAAACAGCCAGAAAACCGCTGAGAAGCCCAGTTCTACTGTGTAACACATGGGGTCGTCATGAGTTAGGACCAACTCAGTGTCAGTGTGTCTGGTTTGGAGATGTTTTGGCCCGGTGGGTGAACTATCTGTTGCATTTATTCTGACTCATAACAACCCTGTAGAACAGCCTAGAACTGCTCTCATCGGGTTTCCAAAGCTGTAAATTGTTTTAATAGATAATTATTATTTTTTTAAATTTTTATGTATTTGAGTAAGAGTTTACAAATCAATATGAATTTTTCATTTGTGTACATTTTGTTTTATAGCATTGACATTTTAGTTTCATTCATACCTGGTTTTATGCATAACATTGTAACTACAATTTCAGGGAGCTCAAAGGCAGGTGGTTCAAATCCACCAACTGCCCTGCTGGAGGAGCCTGGGCCATCTCCTCCTGTGAGGCTTATAGCCTCTGAAAACCTAGCAGATGGGCAGCTGTGAGTTGACAGCAATAGAAAAAAAAATATAGTTTCATCACATCATTCAGATACATTTTATTTTTAGAACATAAATTACTATAGATGAATGTAATTAATGACAGTGTCTAAGCATTCACCCAAATAATTTAAACTCTGGTGGCCTAGTGGCAGGAAGCTGTACTGCAGTCCCAAAGCGTGTGGTTCAAATCGGCCAGCTGCTCCAAGTGAGAAGGATTAATTCCTCTGCAAACTCACCAGAGGATCAGCTATGGGTCTGATCCGACTCAAAAATACACAACAGTGTGTGCTTTTTTTTTTTTTAAGATATTGTTGTTAAGAACAACAACAAACAATATCTAAAAAAAAAAACTACTATTACTTTTATTTGAGTGAAGGTTTACACATCATACTGATTTTCATGCAATCCCCAGGCTGCAAGTGTTCACAGGCGCAGACTGCCGTCTTTCTCCCTTCGAGCTGACTTGCATCAGGCAGGCGTGCCCAGCATGGTCTCTGGTGTGGGTGGCCTGCTGCGTCTCCTCTCCAGAGCCTGGGCACGGGGAATGCAGCCCTCCACCTCGCCAGCACTGCTGCACCCCTGATCTTGCAAAAGGACTGCTTGGCAAGGTTTTAAAATCCTTTTTCCCTCCCACTGCTTTCTGAGCAGGCTATGATGTGTCACAGAACCCAAGACAGCCATGGACATCTAACAGTTCTTATATTCCAGTCAAAAACTTTTTCAAACTAGGGCAAGACAGGGCAGCTTATTGAAGTTTTGCATTTTTAAATTATTGCCAACCCCCCCCCCCAAAAAAAGTAAAGCAAATCAGTGAATTCTAATTTTTTGGTGAGAACCGCCTGTATCTACCTTGTATTGTAACAAAGAACTTGGTCTTGGTTCCCAAGAACACTTGTATGTTTAAAATTCTCCCAAGGTTTACCAGTTGTCAGTGTACATATTGTGGGAGCACATCCAATACTGGGGATTTTGTCCCCAAAGTTAGATGTATTTTCAGCTTAAAGGATTGATGGGATTTGAAAAAGAAATTTAAATTTTAAAAAGACCATTACCAAATGTCCACCAGAGTAGCTTTTTGTGTATAAGTAATGTGAATGGTTTGAACTCTTACTGTCTTTCATTCTTATTTCGCTCTTGCATACTTTTCTTTCTCTGCTTACCTTTCTGATTTCATCGCACGCTCATGCCTTTGTTAACTTAAGAGGATCGCTATGCCAACCAGAATTAATTGCCTCCACAGTAAGTTATTTTTGTCTTACTTCCTTCTCATTAATTTTTTGGTAAAAATCTATAGTCAAAGATACACCCATTTCAACAACATATATATGTATAGCTCTTGATTTCTAAGAACACTTATGTTTAAAATTCTCCCCAGGTTTGCCGGTTGTCAGTGTACATATTCTGTGTACTAGTGCTATTGATTTCTACATGTGTAACTGAATGCCTTTCTTCCACGTGCCCTTCCTCACTGCCCATTTGCACTGTGTTCCACCACCTCCAGTATCTTGAATTCACTGTAATCCAAGTTTCCCACTCAGCCTTTTGAGTCTCCATTGTCCGTTTGATTGCAATTAGATCAAAAGTGCCCCATGCTCAAAGCAGATGTACTTTACTCATGAAGGTTTTGTTGTTTTGTTTTTGAGGGGTTTTTCCCTCAAAGAAGACTTTGGGTGATAGTTTTGGTTTTAGATTTAAAGATTAAAGATTATCTCAGCACAATGTATTTTTAGATAAAATGTAGTCTTCCTGGGTAAGAAGCATATGTTGTAACAGAAAGGGAAGCTGACCCTCCCCATCTGCCCCTTTCCATTTCAGGGAGCTTTGGTGGTATGGGGGGGGGGGATGTAGTCCACAGGGGGCTGCACTGCTAATCCTAAGGCAGTTCCTCTCTGGTGGTTCAAATCCACCAGTGACGTTGGGGGTAGGGGAAGAAAGATGGGCATTCTTCTGTGTGATTTAGAGTCTTTAAAAACCCATTGGAACATCAGCTGTGAGTTGGTTCTGACCCAATGTCAATGACTTTGAGCTGTTTTTTTTCGGGGGTGTGTGTGTGTGTTATCTTTTATTCCATCTTTACCTTCCCAGGTCATTAGCTTTCCCAATTTCTTCCTTACAAATTCTCTCCCTGTAAAGTACTGTCAGCATAGTATTATCATCTCAGCAACCCAGGTAAGGACACGTCCTCTGTTACCTACTATTTTAGTCATCTAGTACCAATAGATCTGAAATATCACAAGGGGGGACTTTAACAAACAGCAATTTAGCCTCTCACCATTTAGGAGGTTGGAAGTCCCCATTCAGGGTGTCACCCCTAGGGATGAGCTGTCCCTCGGGGCCAGCTGTCCCTCTGTCGGCTCTCGGTAAGCTTTCTTCATGTGCTTCTGGCATCTCTTTCCCCATCTCTGCTTCTTTAGTTTACTTGTTTAATCTCTTCTGTATCACAACAGAGATTGACTTCAAATATACTCTTACACTAGTCCTATCTCATTAGTGAATCAAACTCATTCCCAAATGGGATTATAGCTGTAGACACGAAAGCTAGGATTTATATTTTATATATTTTTGTGACATATTTTTTTCATAATTATGATGTGAAAAAGTCAATCCAAAACACCTGATGTGTAAAGGCCTCTCTGTGGAACATGTACACAGAGACTTATTTCCTGATTGTTATGTACTTCCAAAAACGTCAGTTTTATAAATGGAGCAGTGTTCAAATGAAATCTAAAGCATTCTTTGGTTAGCAAATTACCAGTTTTCAAAGTTGCCTTTGGTCATCATCTGTTTATGTACCAGATTGTAAGTGTCCTTCAATTAGCTATTTATATTTTTCAGACTCTGCAAACAGGAATACATTTGGAAATGTTTGCCACATTGAATACATTTGGAAATGTTTGCCACATTGAAGCGATAATTTAGACAATTATTTTTAGATTCCTTCACAGCTTTCCACATTGAAGTTATAATCTAGATAATTCTTTTTTTTTATTCCTTCATATCTGTTTGCACTTCAGTGTTGTGACTTTTATTTATTTATTCTTTTTCTACCTTGCTAGAACCAGACAACAGTCCTACCAGCACCGCATCCCCACTTAAAAATCACAGTTACCTCCTTAAAATTTCATATGACCACACTCCAGATTTTCTCTCAAGCTAACTTTAAGACTGTAGGTAGAGGCCCTAGTCTTTGTCTTTTGGTGCAGATAACAGACCAAATCACACCATTGCCATCAAGGCAGTTCCAACTCACAGCAACTCTCCAGTGAGTTTCCGGGGCTGTGAATCTAAACAGGAGCAGGCTGCCTCATCATCTATGGAGTGTCTGGGAGATCTGAACTGCCTATCTATCAGTTAGCAGACAAACGCCTAATGTGCTGTGCCACCTGGGCTCCTCTTGGCCTTGAATAAAGCGGCTGTTAGTGACCACAGGGTCATTTCTGGTTCAGGGGAGAGCTGCCCCATGGGCTGCCGGGCCTGTGCCCTCGCAGACGTGCCCCTCCAGGCTCTTCTCCCTGCACGACTCTGGTGGGCTCAGACTGTACACCTTTCGACTAGCAGGCAAGTGCCACTTAGGGTCTCTAGAATGAGTTAATCAGGGTTTATATACAATCAACCTAGTAACAATTGCTCGTACCCAGTTGATGTTAACTTCTCTAGCACAGGATAGGTGCTTTTATGGGATTCCAAAGTCAAGTGCAATGTAACAGAATCTTAATCAGTGTTAGTAGTGCTGGACAGACAGGTAAAATCTGCACAGCATTACTTCTCAGCAGGTGAGCGTTGTGCTTGCCTATGGGTCTGTGCTGTGCACACAACAGCCCTTCCTGCCATCCAGGGAGCAAATATGTGGTCTTGTTATCCCGAGCTTATGCTCCCCAAGTGATTGTGCAATAGTGGGCATGTTTAAGTAAACATCTAAGAATTTTTAATAAAAGATGAATAGCATCTGGTAATAGTAGTCCCAGGGACATGGGTGGCTTAGTGGGAGACCTTCTGTGTGGAAGACCTGGGTTTGATTCCTGGCCAGTGCACCTTGAAGCACGACCACCATCTGTCTGTCAGCAGAGGCCTGAGTGTTGCTATGATGTTGAACAGCCTTCAGTGACACTTCCAGACTAGGAAGGAGGACTTAGTAATCTCGTTCCAAGATCAGCCAGTGAAGGTCCTGTGAGTCAGGACTGATCCACAGTGAATCACAGTATGTCCTTACGATGGGAAGCCTTTTGTGCTCTTGCACATGCAGTGGCCATGTCCTGAAGCTGGCCAGATGGCAGCTAATACCAACATCCTAGTTATTCTTCAGGGCCTTCTAGTCCCTAGGGAGTTATGCTGTCACTCACAGGCCATACATCTCTGCTGGTTTGAAGCCACCAGCAGCTCTGAGAGAGAAAGCTGTGATTTACAACCTCTGAAACCTCAGAGAGGATTAACTATGAATGGTTGATTCGTACTTGACAGCAGTGAGGGACAGAGTTATTCTTCATGTTTGATGAGAACGGCCCAAAAGAAATGGCTTTACATTACAAGAATGTCCTGTCCCACCCATACCACCAGTGTGCCTTTCTCGAGATTTAAATTCTCCCAGAAGTCTCCAGTAGAGGCTTCGGTTCTGCATCTCTCTGAGATGCTCTGGAGAGGCTCCTCACTGTGACCCCAGAGGTGGCCTCTTCTAAACATCTGGCTATTTCTTGGTAGCAGGACTTAAAATTGCCCGGTGTGTAAGTTCTCCACAGCAACACAGGAACACAAGTACACAGATTTTAACCCAGAAAGCCAGTGTTAAACCCTCAACCCACCATCAATAAAAAAGGAAGAATACTCCTTCAGAGGAATTGGGACACTTCTCTGGGGTTAATTCTGGTGCTCTGTAGAACTGCCAGTCTCAGTCCTGCCCCTTTACATCTGTCTTACAAGAACTTAATGTCCTCAGAAGAACTTAACAAGTCACATCAAATTAGAGGAATCACACACATGACTTCAGGACGATGCACACAGGGTCTTTAAGACATCATCTAGTTTCCGACACTGAACCATGTCCTGCTTTTAGCAGGACAGCAGACCCATCTGCGGAGACTATTCTCTGTTAAAAATGAAGATGAGATTTGTCTAGAATAAAATCTCTACCCTGGAGTCATCATGCAAATGGTTAATTTGCTTGCCTGCTATCCTGAAAGATCGAAGTTCTAGTCCACCCAGAGGGATCTCAGAAGAAAGCCTTGGCCATCTGCTTCCTAAAACCCAGCTGTTAAAAAACCTGATAAAGCAAAGCTGTGCTGTGCTCACAAGCCACGGAAGTGACTGGACAGCGGCGCGTGCTTATGAGGAGCTGTGCACCACCCCGGGCTGTCGCTTTGCCCAGTTGTGGTGGCTCATGTGTTGTTGTGATCCTGGAAGCTAGGCCACCAGTTTTTAAAATACCAGCAGGGTCACCCATGGTGGACAGGTGTCAGTGGAGTTTCCAGAGTGACTAGCAAGAAAGGCCTGGCTGGCTGCTTCTGAAACCAGCCACTGGAAATCCTGTGGAGCATGGTGGTATCGTGACACCCATGGGATCGCTGTGCATCAGAATAATTTTGACAACATTAGAAAAACTTATCTAAGGAAAGACCCTTCAGTGCTATGCATGGAAGCAGGCCAGGCCAGCTGGAGAAGGAGCCTGTCACTAAAAGGAATCAGTCTTTAAGTTGTCAAGTGTTTGGGAGCAGAGTTGAAACCACCTGTATTATACACATCTTCCTGCATTACTGATTTTATTATACAGGGTTGACATTTTAATTTGACATGACAAAAAAATTTTCGTTTAGGCCCTGGGAATGAAATGTCATTTAAATGCATTAAAGCAGTTGCTCACCCATGTCAGGCTCCCTTTTGGCATGAGTTGAGCATCGGTGCCCTTTGCCTGTCTCCATTGCTGCTTCCTGACTCATGGTGACTCTAAGCGTGTCATACCTCGACTTTGCTCTGTACGGGTTTCAGTGGCTGGTCTTTCAGAAGTAGATGTCCATCCCTTTCTTCCAATTTACCTTTGAGTGGATTTGAATTTCCAACCTTTCTGTTAGCAACCAAATGTATCACCACTTGCACCACTTTGGGACTCCTGGCCTGGCAAGGCTGGTTTTCAGTCCCAGCTGGTCTTTAGAATCCACAGCGCCTCACAGTGACCTTGTAGAACACAGTAGAAGGCCCCACAGAGACTGGTCATCTACTTTTGAAGAACGAATCACTGAAAACCTTATAGAGCCTTACACGCAGCTCTCACCATGAAAAGGAAACAGTGTGACGGCAATTCGTTCCTTGGCTGCTGCATCACTTTGCACTTGGTCCTTAAGGAGTTGTTGCTGCTGAAATTATTGCTGCAGCCCCTCTCACTCCCTTTTTAAAAGTCTCCTATAGGGCTCTCTGACATCAGCTACAGTTCAACCATGTAAGAGTGCAATTTTATAAGTAGAAATCAAAATGGCAACTTCATATGACTGAGCTGAAAATAAATACACAAAAGGATCTGCAGTTATTAAAAACCCAACTTACTCTCTCCAAACCAATTATTTAAATCTCTTAAGAAAGTGAATATAGTTGCTCTCAGGGCACTTCCCAATATAACCAGCTCTGCTGGTTACCCTTCTTCCCAATGAGGAGTTGTGGATACTGAGGAAAGGACTGAGGTGACCGATTTTAAAGAGGAAATTTGTTGACCAGGAAATTGGTGCTGTCAGTACTTTCCTAGTCAAATTGGATTTTTTTTTTTGGTAGAATTAGAACTGACCCATAGCTGACCATCCAGCAAGTTTTCAGAGGCAGTAAATCACACAGGAGGAGACTGTTCATCTTTCTCCCACGGAGCAGCTGGTGGATTCGAACTGCATGCCTTTGCATTGGCAGCACAGCTCCTTACCGCTAGGCCACACGAGCTCCTATCACCTCCACATTCATAATCATCTTCTCATTTCAAGAGATCACTAGTTCTTTGTACTGGCTCCATTCTTGTTGTGGATAGTGATGTTTTTACTGTTGAGTCAGAACCGACCCATAGCTGATCCCACAGCAAGTTTTCAGAGGCAGTTAATCGCAAGGGAGGAGATTGCCCATCCTTCACCCTGGAGCGGCTGGTGGATTCAAACCGCATGCCTTCGGGATTGCAGCACAGCTGCTTCCCACTAGGCCACTGATTTGTTGTTGTTATGTGCCGTCGAGTTGCTTGCGACTCATAGTGACCCTATGTACAACAGCCCTAAAGTCTGCTCTGTCCTGTGCCAATCTCACTGTCTCTGACACTCCCTCCTGATTACCCCAGTCACTGAATCAATCCACCTCATAGAGGGTCTTCCCCTCCTGCGCTGTCCCTCCACCCTCCCAAGCATGATGTCCTTCTCCAAGGACCGGTCTCTCCTCACAACATGTCCAAAGTATGTTAGACGGAGCCTCAGAATCCTTGCCTCCAAGGAGCCACCCGGTTTAACCCTTTCCAGGACGAATCTGTTTGTTTTCCTAGCAGTCCGTGGTACCCTCAATACTCTTCTCCAGCACCACAGCTCAAAGGCATCAATTCTCCTATCCTCCTTGGTCATTGTCCAACTCTCTGATGCATAACAAGTGATTGCGAAGACCATGGCCTGTATCAGACACACCTTAGTCTTCAGAGAGACACCATTGCTCTTCAGTACTTTGGAGAGGTCCCTAACAGCAGACTTTCCCATGGCAATGCGCCTTTTAATTTCCTGGCTGCTGGTGCCAAGACTGTTGACTGTGGAGCCAAGCAAACTAAAGCTGTGTACAATCTCAATCTCTTCACCATCCATCCTGATGCTGCCAATTGGCCCAGTGGTGAGAATCTTTGTCTTCTTGACATTGAGCCTCAATCCATATTGTAGGCTGCAGTCCTTGACACTCTGCAGCAGATGCTTCAGGTCCTCTTCAGTTTCAGCAAGCAGGGTTGTGTAATCTGCATAACGCAGATTGTTGATAAATCGTCCACCAATCTTGACCCCACATTTCTCCTCATAGAGCCCAGCCTCCCGGATAATCTGTTCTGCATATAGGTTGAAAAGATATGGAGATAGGATGCATCCCTGGCGTACGCCCTTCCCAATTTTGAACCATGCAGTGTTCCCTTGCTCTGTTCTGACGATTGCCTCCTGGTCCAAGTATAGGTTTCACATTAGAACGATCAAGTGTTCTGGGATTCCCATTCTTCTCAGAGTCAGCCATAGTTTGTTATGATCCACACAGTCAAATGCCTTTGCATAGTCAATGAAACACAGATAGACATTCCTCTGGTATTTCCTGCTTTCAGCCAAGATCCATCTAACATCAGCTACAATATCCCTAGTACCACGACCCCTTCTAAACGCAGCCTGGACTTCTGGTAGTTCTCTGTTGATGTGCTGTTCCAGTCGTTTTTGGATAATCTTCAGTTAAATCTTGCTTGCATGTGAAATCAGTGAGATTGTTCTGTAGTTTCCACATTCTGTTGGGTCACCTTTCTTTGGGATGGGAACAAATATCGATCTCTTCCAGTCAGTTGGCCAAGTGGTTGTTCTCCAGATTTCTTGGCACAATTTGGTGAGCACATCCAGGGCGGCATCTGTTAGCTGAAATATGTCACTGATAGCGTACTCAAATAAGGGACTAGAAGAGCTAAGGCTTTTTATTAGAGCTTCCTTTCCCAAATGGGACAGTTCACTCCAGCATGGCAGCCACTGTCCGCCTGACCAGCTCTCTCTGCCCTTCTTCTTGCAGGTGGGATTTTAAGGAAGGGAGCAAAGCTTTTCTTCCGCCGGCGGCATCATCACAAAGACCCGGGCATGAGCCAGTCCCACAATGACCTCATGTTTCTGCAGCAGCCGGAGGGGGCCAGGAGGAAAGGAACAACTCTCGGCAAGATCCTGAACAGGAAGCTGTTGTCCAAACACAGAAGCAAGAACGTCATGAATGGGGCTGCCATAGACCCCAGTGCGTAGGGGCTCATGGGGGGCCGCCTCCTGCTGGTGAATCAGCACTAACACCCTAACACCCTCACCAGGACAAAGTGTACCTGTCTGTCAGGTAGTCCTGCTTTGTCTAACTTGGTGTTTTCCAACAACTTGACCTTTTAAAGGGAGAAGAAAAAAAAAGTATACGTGTATCTCCAGCCAGGAGGCTTCCTCTCTGGAGCCAATAACCTCATTTGCCACCAGATGCCAATTCAGACCCAATATTCAGGCTGGGCAGGAGTCTAAGTGGAGATTAAATATTGTAAGGTTTACATTGTGAACTACATGACATGACATGACTTGTCTTGACGGACTGTGAGTTTGGAGGGGCAGGTCTGGGGGATTCATCTTCCCCACTCTAAATGCTAACAAGTGTTCTTTGAAGGCCACAGCTGGATCTTGTTACTAAGATGGGGCACCCCCATGTGCTGTTTGCTGTAAGCAGAGTGGATGAGTCACCTCTAATCATTGGCTGCTCAGGATAAAAAATGCAGTTTGCCCTCTGTGCAGGGAGATGGGATATGGGTGGGAATTTTGGTGAATAGTGGAATTCTAATAGATATGGAAGTGTTATGATAAATGTAGTAAGACACTTGCCTTTGATATTAGCCATATAACTTAAAAATTATGCAACTACTAAATATATTCTATGCATATTATGCAGAACACCTTTTTCCAAGTTTACTTTGAGGCAACTTGCAAATGGACTATATATATAAATTCTTACATGGTTTTTATATGTTTTTTTCCTCTATTGTGTCAAGAGCTCTATTATCAGCAGAGCCGTGGACACATAGAGATGTTTCCCTGGCTACTTGCTATGCCCAGGTGCCAGCAAGCATGTCAGGATGACACTAGGAGCAATAGCAACAGCTTTAACCACACGACAGGGTTTTTCCTTTAGTCCAAGGATGATTTGCCAAACATTATCGATAGCCAAAGTACTTTAAAGGTCAAAGGGGAAATTGTTTTGTGTCTCGGATGTCAGTCCTAGGAATGGGAGTTTTACCAATGAGCCAAATTCTTATCCAGTTCCTCTCGTGAACTCGCCAGAATTCTACTCTGAACAGTGCTCAGCACTCACAATTGGGGTGCCTTTGTTGATTTTCGAAGAGGGGAATTATAAACTTTGCCCACAGCTTTCAATATTCCAACGCATTTTTCAAGCCACTTTCCTCATTATCCATCTTTCTGTTTAGGCTCAATCAGGGTCCACAGAGGCCCATTGACTTTGAATGTGTTACCAGACAGGTGCTTTTAAAGAGCAGCTGCCATCAGGGTGAAAGGTTTGGACAGTTGAATAAGATTCATTTCCCTCCAGTAAGACTTCAAGGGAAAACAACTTTTTCACAGCTGTGAAGTTGAGTGAGCTCAGCATTAGTCAACAATTTAACATGTATCACTAATCAGCAAGAAAACATAAACAAGGTTTTGGGATTCTCCCCCCCCCTTTTTTTTTGCAGAAGGGATTAGAAAATGGTTTTAAAAATTGAGCTTTCAAATTACACTTTCTTAAGTGTGATTCTTAGGTGCTCTGGGAATTACCAAGTGACTTTAAATGGACTTTCCCCATCATACTTTGTTTTGACATTGTAGTAAATTGGCACTTGGATTTACAAAAATAGAAATAAATACCAAGTTAATCACTAGAGCTTAGTAATGAGTAATAACCTTTGGGGGGGGAGGTGGTTATTTTGACGTCATTTCATATGAAGTATTAATTAGCTCTGGTGACCTAGTGGGTAAGGAGTTGGGCATATACAAGTGGTTCAAATCCACCAGCAGCTCTGTGGAAGCCAGATGGGCAGTATGATTTGCAGCCTGAAAACCTGGAGAGTCAACTATGAGTTAGCTCCAACTTGATGGCATATGACAACTTATGTAGCAGAAAATTAATTCTCAGAATGTTGGGACATTGATTAGAAGCTATCCAGACAGCTTTGGGATTTTTAAAATTCAGATGGATTAACTTTTTTAAGGGTGAAGATATCAAAGTTTTAAATTGAACTTTCTTGCTGTAAAAGCAAAATGTTTTAATTTTCCCATTCTTGGTCTTTCTGTTCACTGTTTAGCGCCTTCCTTAAGGACTCTTCCTCCTTGTGACTTGAAACTTTATCAGGGTCCTCAAAAATATTGGCTGAGACACTGCATCAAAGATGAGACAGGCAGAGAGTGCTGTTAAGCAGCATTGTGGTCCTAGGTGTCTCTTCAAAAGTGCATTAGAGCCAGCAGCCCATTCTCTAGGTGCTCGCTGTCTCCATCTAGTGGCTGCAGTTAGGTAGACACTAATGTCACACCAGAAGGTAGATGGGCGTGTGTGTGCATCAGGGTGGCATCAGAGCAGCGCCATGAGAACACGGGCTGCATTGATACTGTGAATGTTTCTTTTCCAAGTTGTAATCCACGTTTATTTTTATAATGGTCTAGGGTAGTTTATGTTAGGTGTCATTGAAGTTAGGCATCAAGTAAGACTGTGCACCAAATGTTCAAAGCACTAATTTATGAATCGCTTTTATTCCCTTGTCTACAGACTTTAGTAGCTGGAGGTTTTTGGATTCTGGTTTGGTTTTTTTTTTTTAAGTCTTTTTTGTCTTGATGAGAGTGGTGATCTAGAAGCCATTCTTCATGAACACTAACTGTCAGTGTTTTGGGACAAAGGTGCTCATGATGGTGTCTGTGGATATTGTAACTGCTTTAAGGACGTGCCTGTGTCTATCCTTCATAGAGGGACGAAAACTGATGCTTAATTTTGTGTATTTTTTGATGTAGCAATAACAAAAAAAGCAACTCTGCTTATTGTTTCAGTTGAAAACCTGCTGTGAAGAAAAGGGTTTAGACAGCGCACTTTATTAAAAACAAGTCTAAGTTCAGCACCAGCCGTGGATTCCTGTGTGACCTGGCCAGTCACTGTTAATTAGCTACTGGTCAGGTGCTGGTCTCAGCTTCTGCGTGGACCTCATGGCCCATCTACATGAGGGTTACAGATTTCCTCCCGAAGCAGAAAGGGAAAGGTGAATGTATAGTGTTGCCAACGAATGTGGGTGTTTCCAGGTAATAAGCTCCAGGACCTCTGGTCATGAAACCTCAGAGTCCAAGTTGGTGGACACTGGGAGTCAGAACCCTGTTCCTTCCAGATGGGAGGCTGACCTCATTATCAGTGTAGACCCAGATGCCAGGCCCTCTCTCCAATGCCCAAACCTGCCCAACATGATTACCAAAGCAGCCAGCTCGGTAATGAGGACACTGGCAAGTCCTGCAAAACAAACTCAGGTGACTTTTGGGTAAATTTTCTTAGCATTCCTGTTTTATGTGTGAGGAGGTTTTAGACATAAACTGTCTAGTTTGCTCAGCTACCAGCTGGTCAGTAATGCACCATTTTATGTTTTATTTAGCTTTGTAAATATTCTTCAATATATGTCAACCCTACATTAAAAAAAATGTTTTCCAGATATGTGATGGCTTGTTGATCAAGTTTGATGATAAATTTGCATTGCAATGATTGTATTCTTAGGTAGCACTTTAAAGAGCAAGTTATGGTCCTGCACCAAACCAGTGCACGTAGGCTGCGGACGAGTCCACTTGGAGAAAATGTGGCCGGAGCATGAATGATGTTTAGGGAAATAAATGTGCACATGAAACACCAAGCACTGTGTTGTCTTTGCTGAATTCTGTACTGTTCTGGAAGCCCTGCTGTCTCCTCTGAGTGTATCTAAATTACAGGTTTTCTTTTTACCAGATGTCCCCACAGTCACTGCGTGTGATCATCCATGTGAAAAAAAGATGAGCCATTTGCTCAATTTTGCATCTTTATTGCTTAGTGCTTGGCAGGTGGCCTCTCTCCCAAGCATTCTTCTTGGATGATTTACAAGCCATTTGGCATCATGCTCACTGTATCCCCAAGTGGTGCAAATGGTTTGTACTTGGCCATCGACCAAAAGGCTGGCAGTGAAAAGCCACCCAGAGGTGCCATGAAAGAAAGGTATGGTAATCAGCCTCTGTGATGACCACAACCAAGAACACCTGTGGGGCAGCTGTGCTCTGTAACACACCAGGATCACGTATTTAGAATCAGCCAGAGGCCAGTGCATTCATGCTGAGGTGGAAAACATTTCATACAAAAAGCACGGTCTCAGTGGCCTTTGGGTCACTACAGGTCAGGGTCCATCTTAGCCGGGGTCCCCTGAGCAGTGAAGCCAGGGACAAGGGTCATGTATGGGTGGTATCTGTGGAAGACTATCAGGGCACAGGCATTCAGGTAACAGCTGGGATGGGACCCTATCTGCCCTGCAGGGACCTGCTGAGAGCACTGTCCACTTGGGGGTGGAGTAGGCAGGGGGTGACCCGGTTGTAAAATGCTTGCCCAGGATGGGCCCCATGGTGAGGGGAAAGTGAGCCCCTGGGAAGGGTCAAGGGAGAAGGGAAGCAGCACAGGCAAGGTGGGCATGGTGTCTTCACCCGCGTGAGGCCCCTGCTGCGTGTGGGGACCCTGCCACGGTGACCAGGCTCAGGGTGCAGTGGAGGCTGAAGGGGTGTACAGCAGTGTCCTATACAACCTCCCCACAGACATCCTGTCTCTTCACCAGCGTTCTTGGTTTCCCTGCCACGATTTTCGGGTACCCAAGTGCCAGCATACATTTTAGAGAAGCACTTGCTGAGAACATTATCTGAAACGGCAGTCCACCTACTGTGAGTATCCTGGGGCTGCTGTACCAGTCGCTCACGGTGGAGGGCTTAGAACAAGATTTATTCTTTCAATTCTGGAAGCCTGCGATCTGCATGCAAGTGTAAGCAGGCCATTCTCTTTAAGGGCTCTGGGGGAGGGAACTTCTTTGCCTCATTCAGCTTCTGGTGGTTGGTGGTGGCCTTGAACTGTGCCTATGTAACTCCTGCTTCTGTCCTCACATGGCCATCTTCTCTGTGACTCTTTTATAAGAAAGTGGATTAGAACCCACTCTACTGCAGGAAGGGTGCTCTGGTGCCCTAATGGTAAGAATCTATGCTATAATCCCCTAGGCTTGCGGTTTGAATCTACCAGCTGCTGTGCAGAAGGATGGACAATCTCCCCCTGTGTAATTTACTGCCTCTGAAAACCTGCTGGAGGGTCAGTTGTGGGCCTGTTCCGATTCGATGGCACACAACAGCATCAACTACTCCAGGATGACCCTAGGTTAACTGGTAATGTCTTCAAAGACCCTATTTCCAAACTGGGGTTAGGATTTCAATCTATCTTTTTGGTGCCTCAAATAAAATATCTTCTAAGTCCCTTAATCTCATCCTCTTCTCAGCTGTCCAGACTCTTGGGCTAGGCGCAGGGTATGCAGTGCACCCTCTTTCCCATTGGGAGCTGGTCCTTCAGGGTCCAGGGCATCTGAGGAAGAGGCTCCCTTCAACTGAGCCTCAGCTATCAGATGGAGGCTGACACTTCGGGCTGATTCCAGGTTCTCCCTTTTGTGACTGGATAGGCTGAACCACACTCCTGTCATTGTGGGTCTTCTCTGAACGCACGCTCCCAGGGAGAATGGATAGGTTGCTGGAAGGCCAAAAGTGGCCAACTGGGCTGCACACCCCCCCCCCCCCCGCTGCTCTCCTGCAGTTCGGCTCTGCATGAGTGCCACTCTCTTGCCAATCCAGGCTACTCTGGCCAAATCAGTCGACTTCACATCAACCCACTCCAACCACCAGCCGACATTCTGGAATGTGTACTCCTGCCCCCAGCACATCACCCCATTCACTGCTTTACTATTATTTATTTGAATCAAAATTTACAAATCAGATTGGTTTCTCATGCAATCATTCATATATATTTATTTTTGTGACAATAATTACAATTTATTAATGTAATTAGTTACATCTAACCAGAGGGAGCTCTGGTGGCCTAAGCTACTTGGTTGGAATCCACCAGCTGCTCTGTGGGAGAAAGATGGGCAAACTCCTCCCATGTAATTACACTGCCGCTGAAAATCCATGGAAGGTCAATTATGGTTCGGTTCTGACTTGACAGTACATAACCACCACCAAACCACCCCTGAACTCTGGTGGCATGGTGGTAGTTGGTTGTACTGCCAACCCAAAGGTCCAGAGTTTGGATCCACCAGCTGCCCTGCAGAATAGAGAGATGGGCAGCCGCGTGTGGTTTACTAACTTTGAAAACCCTCTGGAGGGTCAGCTATGGGTCATTTCTGACCCGTGAGTACATAACATGCCAATCAATGCTTTATTTGATACAGCCTTTCTCTTCATGTAACTTGTCTATTTATCAACTTTTGACTCCCTTCTCCCTCCCTTCCCATCCTTGTTAAGCATCTATCTACTCAATGTCTAATGATCCAGGAAAACAAAAGCCCCGCCTTCTCCGTGAAGTGGTGTCACTCACCCCGGGATGACCCCGGGCACTTCTGAGGACATCAGCTGTCACCTGTCACGCAGTCTATGTGTCCTGCATCACAAGTCCCTGTGCCCTTCAGGCTTAGTACAGTACCCACCTCACAGGGCAATCCTGAGTGTCAGCTCCTAACTGTTCTATGAGCTCCCCAACCCAACTCCCACACCACACACACAGTGTCAGGGGATAAAGTAAGAAGCAGGAGGGGACATTCAGGAACATTCTGATCATGGCCTGAAAATATATGGTGCCGGGTGAATATGCCAATTAATGATTGATAGTAAGTTGCAGACTGCTCCGGGAAGGCGAGGTTTTGGAAGCATGACTTAGTGGTGGCCAGACTGCCCTTCTTAGTGGTGATGCAGAAGCCTTCAGCCACTGGTCATGGCTCACCATGGCTCTGCACCCAAACTGCCCAGAGTGGACACTGCCAAATTGTGCCCTGCATATGGCAGATGTCCACAACTCTTTTTAAATCCGAGTTGATTGTTTAGCTGCCTTGCATTTTAAACAAAACCTAGAGAAGGACTCGAGTTCACATTAGTTGTTAGCTGCCATTGGGTTGAATGACTTGTGAGAACGCTGACACTGACTGGCTCAGCAGCATCTTCACGTAAGCTTGAGTCTTACTGTTGTCGTGCATTTTGGGTGCCATCCAACCTAGGGACGCATCTTCCAGCAAGAGATCAGGAAAATGCTGTGATCTGTAGGATTTTCATTAGCTGGTTTTCGGAAGCCATTCACCAGGTTTTCCTTTCTAGTCTGTTTTAGGAAGTTCCACTGAGTATCTAAGCCATGAGATAATGAAGATCACCCATGTCTCATGGTTTTCTAGTGTTGCTGTAACAAATGGCACAAGCAGATGGCTTTGACAAGCAGAATTCTCTCAGTTTAAGAAGCTGAGTTTAAGGTGTAGGTTCTAGGTGAAATTTTTCTCTGTTGGCTCTGGAGAAAGGTGCTTATCTTTATTCAGCATCCTTGGAGATCAAGGGTCTTGGCTCCCCTGTGTGTAAAGAAGTTCTCAGCACGGGGACTTGCATTCAAAGGGCATGCTCTCCCCTCTTGGTAGATCCCTGCCAATCAACAAACAAATGGCTAGAGAAGCTGTGGTATATTCACACAATGGAATACTATGCTACACTGAAAAACAAGGAACGCATGAAATATTACTCAAAGTGGATGACCCTAGGGGACATTATGCTGAGTAAAATATCTCAGTCACAAAAGGACAAATATTGCATAGGACCACTGTTGTAAAACTGGACTGACATCAAGGTTGAGGGAACACAGAGAAGGAGGGGAGGAATGATGTATATTGCATTGAAACAGATGACGGGGAGAATGTTTAAAAGAGACATATGATTGGGTATTGTCATGACAGGAGTCAGAATGAAAGCTGCACAGTGGAGTGGACTTGGTAGGAATTATATAACAATGAAAGAGTTTTACTTTTCAAAGAGAAGAGTGAATTGGGTGGGGGGTGGGGGTGGGCAGGGAGAAAAGTGCAACAATGAATGACGGAAACCCTAAGTCTCTGCAAACTTTCATTAAAACTAATTAAAAAAAAAGATTTCTTCTCACTTCTCTCTCCTTTGTAGCTTTTATAAGAAAGGTGGGGTTTTAGTCCCCATTCCTGAGGAACTCCCCTTATATTATTATCAATGCTGTGAAAGGATTAATCTTTTTCACAACTGATTGGCTTTTTTCAGATCAAAGGAAATTACAGAACTGTCATATTGTATCTTAACATTCAAGACAGTGAATCATGGTCAAGTAACACCCTCGGTATGAACAGTCAGGAAATAAAGAGATGTGTTGTTGATTGCCGTCAAGTCAAGCAGGACTCATAGCAACCCTATGAACAAAAGGTCTGAAGCCTTTTTATAACTATTGTCATTTATCAAAGTTCATAGAGTTTCCAGAGGCATGTTGTTTAGGAAGTGGATGCTACTCCTGCTTCCAAAAGTATGTTCATTACAGTTTTAAAATATTGAGGGGGGAGAGAATGGAAACCACTTCAATGTCTGAAGAGACACATTACAATCAGAAAATCTGCAGTTAGAGACCTTTCCAAATTATTGAGTAGTAGTGCTATCAGTTTGAGGACTAAGGTGTGTCTGATTCAGCCCATGGTCTTTCTGATTACTAGTTATGCATCTGAGACCTAGACAATAAATAAGGATGACAGAAAAAAAAAATTGATGCCTTTGAGCTGTGGTGTTAGAGAAGAGCACTGGACATTCCATGGATGGCCAAGAAAACAAGAGACATGTCTTGGAGAGGATGCAGCCAGAGTGCTCTTTGGAGGCAAGAATGATGAGGTTTCACCTCACATACTTCGGGCATGTTGCTAGGAGGGGCTATTCCTTGGAGACGGACATGATGCTGGGAAGGGTGGATGGTCGGCGAAGGAGAGGAATGCTCTCAACTGGGTGGACTGACAAGGTGACTGCTGCAATGGGCTGTTGTGTGTCAGGAAGTGTGAGGATGGCACAGGACTGGGTTCAGATCTTTTGTTCATAGGGTCACTATGAGTCGTACTTGACTCGATGGCACCTAACAACAAAAAATAAGGATATTCTTAGGCCACAATTCAATCTGTGACACTGTCCACCATGGATAATCCTGCAGGTATTTGAAATACCACTGACATAGTTTCTAGGATCATGTTATGTCATGTCTGGTTGAATTGGAATCCAGTCAAAGCTGACCCTCTAGCAGCTCATCATAGGCAGCAAAGTGTCCAGGAGGAGACTGCCCATCTTTCTCTCACAAAGCAAGATCCACCCTTGCCTGGTTGATTTGTACCATGTGGTTGGCACTGTAACTCTTCACTAAGCCATCAGAGATCCCTAGGATCACAGCAACTAGCAAAAACCAATACAACTAACTGGATAAAGGACATTAATGTTAGCTGACATTAACTGCAGACTTACTATGTGCTAGGGAGGTCTGGTGGGGTAGTACAGTCTTATTATGTGTTAAGGAGGTGAGGGAGCTGCGCTACTCCGAGAAAGGCTACATCTTTTTGGCTGTTCAAATCCACCAGCAACTCCAAGGGAGAAAGATGGGCAATCTTCTCTCATGCAATTTACAGCCTCAGGAAATCCTCTCGAGGGTCAGCTTTGAGTCAGTTCTGACTCAATGGCGATGAATTTGTTTTGAGTATGTACTAATAATTTTTCAAAGTGAATCATAGAAAGGTTAACTAACTTGCCTGAGGTCATACAGATAAGCAGCAGAAACAAGAGTCTGAGCCAGGCTGTCTGGCTACTACCGACTTGTGCAAACCAGAGATGCCTTATGTGTTTTTTTCTACATTTGTAGAAGTTGTGTGCTGCCTATTGTGGGTAAGAACAGTACACTGTTGTTAGGTGCTGCTTGCCTATGACGCATAGCAACCCTAGGACTGATAGATCTGAACCGCGCCCTGTCCCGTACCATCTTCAAGATCTCTGATATACTTATTGTTACCAATGACTGTGTCAATCCATCTTGTTTTCTCTCTTTTATCTCTTTCTTTGATCCTCCATCCAGCATGATGTCATTTTCCACGGGTTTCCTAACCTCTCCTGACAACATGCCCAATGTGAGGGGTAGTTGAATTTTCACTATCTTTGCCTCTAAGGAGCACCCTGGCTACACACCCTCCAAGATAGACATGTTTGTACTTTTGGTAGCCCATTGGAGTACAGAATATAGCACTCAACTTCAATATCACAATTCAAAGGTATTGATTCTTCATTTGTCATCCTTATTCACTGTCCAACTTTCAGACGCATAGAAAGTAACTGAAAGGCCATGTCTTGGATCAAAAGCACTCTTCAGTCTCTAAATTGACATCCTTGCTCTTTAGCAGTTTGGAGAGGTGCCTGACAGCAGGTATTCCCAATGCAATACATCTTTTGAGTTCTTGACTGCTGTTACCATGGGTGTTGACTGTGGATGGAAGTAAGAGGACATTTTTATAACTTCAGTCTTTTCTCCATTGATGATGACGTGGACTATTAATGTTTTGTACATACTCAATGCCACTGGGTCAATTCTGAGTCATATTGTGACCCTACAGGATGAAACTGAACTGCCACATAAAATTTCTGAGTGCCAATCTTTCCTGAAGCATCCTTCTCCTGTGGAATGGCTGGTGGGCTTCAATCACTAACATTCTGGTTAGTAGTCAAATGCTTTAACGATCATAACCGAATGAGAGCCCCCCCGTTTTGTTTACTGTAATTACCTGTTGAATTAGACAGCTCTCTTTATCTGCATGGGGAATATATGCAGGATTTTTGTTTCAAAAAAAGCTAAATGGGTTAGAGAAATAACTAAGAATATATGCCCATTATGTCTCCTGAATCTGGAGGTTCGGAACCACCAGAAAATCTGTGGGAGTCAGATAAGCAGTCTCTTCCTGTTCAGATTTACAACCTTGAAAATCTGATGGAAAGTTGGTGTGAGTCAACCAGTCAACAACAGTGGGAGAGAAAATTTCATAATTAGCAACCTCAAACATTAGAGCTCATGAGAAAGTGTAGGCCAAAAATAAATCAGAATTTAGAGTTTAGAGTCCTGGGGATGTATGGGGAAATGGCAACATCTCAATGTCACAGCTAGTCTCCGTACCATGCCTAGAAAATTCCCTGACAATAACAGATGCTCCTCCATTTATGTGATATTTTTAAAGTTACATGTCAAACTTATTTTCAAACGTTTAAAATTTTTACTACATACCTTTCACCTAAACCCATCAATGTTGCTACATCTGCTTTCTACATCTATTTATCTCCTATTGTTATCTGGTGACACCTTGATATTTGATTCTAAAAAGGATTTCACTCCAGAAAGGATTTCCCTAGAATTACAGCACCATTCTATAAATACAACAATCACTTGGGGAAATTTTGATAAAAGACTATTATGCAGTTGTCAGTCTATGCCCAATTCTCTCCAGCTGTCTCCTTGATTTGATTTACGGTTTGCTTTTCTGTCTGGGATTTAGTCAGATTGTACATTGCATTAGTTGTTAATAATGAAAATTTGACACTTTAAGTCCCAAAACACTTTTAATTATATAACTGGGTATTATTCCTGCCATCACTGAAGAGATATACTGAATACAGCAAACTCTTTTGAAGACCTGATGACTTCTATGAATAAGAATCAAAGTTCTGTGTCAGCTGTGTTGACATGAGAAATGGCTTCAGGTGGGTTGAGGCCTTTTGTTTTCATACATTTCAAGCTTGCAATCTATCACTTTATTTTTTTCTGTAAGCAATTTGATCATTTTTTCCCAGTACAGCTGTGCTAACCAGAATGTACAGGTCCAGAGAACAAGCTATCTGAGACCTTTCGAATGTCACTTCTCCTACCAGCCAAGGATGAGAGCTTTGCTTCCCTTGTTAGGTGCAAATGAGTAGGAAATTACTCATAGCTAACTTTTCAGGGAGGTTTTTAAGGGGCTGCAAATCAGAAGGGAGGAGATGGCTCAGCTTTCTTCTGTAGAGTACCTAGTGGATTAGGGCCTCCTGCCTTTGGGTTGGAAGCACAACTCCGTACACACTAGGCCACCAAAATCTCTTCAAATATGCTAGGAAACTTTCTGATATTTGCCAACTTGATAAAAAACAAACAAACAAAAAACAAACCACAAAGACCCTGTATATTTTTATCTCCAATTAGAGTATACTTGACTAGCTCATCTGCTTGTCAGTGTATTTTCTTTCCTGTGAACGGTTCATTTGCTTTTTTTTGTTGTTGTTGTCAGCTACCTTCTTCTATAAGAGCTTTACATATGTAAGGGAACTGAGTCCCTGTGCTATCAATTTGGTTCCATTTATCCTCAGTTTATCATCTCTTTTGACTTTGTTAATGGGCGTTAATAAGAGAAATAAACAAGACCTTTTGCTTCCCTGTACCTGAGCTGTCAAATAAAAATGATGTCATTTTGAGGACTAAGGTGTCTGAGCCAGACCATAATTTTTCCGATCACTTGCTGTGCATCTGAGAGCTAGACAGTGAGTAAGGATGACTGAAGTAGATTTGACGCCTTTGAGCTGTAATGATGGAGTACTAAACATTCCATGCACGGTCAAGAGAACAAACAGATACGTCTTGGAGAGGGTGCAGCTGGAGTGCTCCTTGAGGCAAGAATGATAAGGCTTTTCCTCACATTCTCTGGGCACGTTGCTTGGAGGGGTTATTCCCTGGAGAAGGACATAATGCTGGGAAGGGTGGAGGGTCGACCAGGTGGATTCATGCAGTTGACTCCTTCACTGGGCTCTTGTGTGTCAGGAAGTGTGAGGATGGCACAGGATAGAATAGGGTTCGGATCTTTTGTTCGTAGGTTAGCTATAATGAGTCCTACTTGACTTGAAGGCACCTAACAATAACCTGAGATGTCAGTAGATGAAAAGATCTTTCAGGGAGGGGGGTTCCTTTTGGTAGTTTGAGTTTGCATGTCCATTTGAGGGAGAGGAACAAGAGGACTTGGGAGGTGGGAGAGCGCAGAAAATTTAAGTTTCTCAAGTAGCAGCTTCACCTTGTGTATTTCTGGAACCAAACTCCTGCACAGAGTTAAACCCCATCTGTCACTCACCTGCAGGGGACTTGGCCTGTCAACTCCAAGCTTTGTGCCTGGCATTTGAGAATATTCATGGGAATTAAGAGACGCTATGTCCAAGAGCTCCACCCCCCACCCCACCCCCGCGACCAGACATTCGTGACTGGGGAGGAAATCCTAGATTCGCTATGGAGAAAAACACGACGTTCTTTTCCACCCACTCACTCACAAATGACCCTAAGGTTCCAAGCAGCCTTCAGAAGAAAGGTGAAGGAGGCCATGTGAGCTGCCCGCACGTCAGCGCCCTTGCCACTATCGGGGAACTCAGGACCCGGGAGAAGCCACGCGGGGGACAGCAGCACGGGGCCGCCCAGCGCCCCAGAGTCCCGCCAGCTCCTCCTGCCCGCAGCCGCCCACGCCCACGCCCCCGACCCAGCGGCCCGCGCCCCGTCAAGGCGTCTAGGCCCCAGCTCGCTCCCAATCTACAACTCTCAGGACCCACAGCGCCTGTACCCCTCCGCGTCCCCGTCCACACCGCCTGTTCTTAGGTCCACGCCGCGGTCTCCCAAAGCCCGCTCCCGCGCTCTGTCCCGGCCATCCAGTCTCTTGCCCTCGGCCCCAGTCGCTCCCGAACTACAACTCCCACAATGCTCCGCCACCGCCCCCCCGGCTTCCGGTGCTGCGCAGTTTCCGGAGCGGATCGCAACCCGGAGTCAGGATCCGACCCTGCTCTGCACATTCCACAGGCAGGTAAAGCCCCGGGCCGCGCCCCACGCCGCCCGTCGCTGCGCGCGTCGCCCCAGGCCCTGGCCCCCGTCCGCGCCCTGCTGCCTTGTGCGCCCGGTCCCCAGCCCGCCTGCCCGCGGCCGGCCCGCCCCGGTCCAGCCGCCATGCCGACTGTTCTTTGTTACATTCGCCGGCTCGGCCTGGTGGCGATCGGAGTCAAAACCCGGCTGGATTCCACGGAGCCGCTCCGGGATCGCCCTGCGCGCCCGCCGCGCCGCCGCCGCCTGGTCTCCGGCCGGCGCTCCGGGCCGGCAGCGCAGGGTGGCCGCCGCCCCCAACCCGGCCTGGCCCAGCCTTGCACCAGCCCCACCGGCGCGTCTTCCCTCGGTGCGTGGAGCTCGGAGGCTGCGGGGTTACGGGCTGGGGGCCGCAGCTCCCGGGCTCCTGGCGCCCGCCGACCCGCCACCCCCGCATATTCCTCTCTCCCGGGCGGGCACCTTCACCGCGGGCGGCCTTTCCTGATGTCATTTCTCCCTCCACGTCCTCGGGAACAGCCCTCGTGTGGACTCTGGGGAGGGTCTCTGCACCCGCCGCCCCCACTAAAGAAGCAGGTTTCCCGACACCCCAGGGAAACGTCTGCGTTTCCTGTTTTCAAACCTTTTGGTGATTGAGGGAAGGTGGCGAGGCCGATGGACAGGTGACGTGTGCCCACCTCCGGGGCGGGTGGCCGCGCAGGTGAGGCGGCCCCGCCCCGCGTGGAGCTGGGGGTCGGCAGCCACTCGCCGCCCCTGGTGGGAAGGAGACGTGTTGAGATGAGGTCAGTTTTGAGGACGCAGAAGTGAAAAGCCTGTCCTTGTGGATGTGCAGACAAACTTGATGGGTATTATTTACCATTATTACAGTCTTCATGCAATGAGCATTTGTGACAGGTGCGCACTGCACACCTTTCCTCCCTCTCCCAGACCACCGAAAAAGTAAGGTAAAAATGGTAGAAAGGGTTGAGTGATCAGAGACTTCTCGGTATTCAGACCTGCCACCATGCACTTCCAAACCGCCTCAAAACCCCAAACTTACCAGTTTGAACGTAAATATTTTTAAGAGCGAAAAATAAACAAGTGCTTTTTGAATAAATCCTAAAAGACAATGCTGGACAGTTCATGCTGGAGCGCCTGCCCTGACTGTAAACACTTCTTTTTAAATGTGTGATGATACTCCCGCTCCCCACCGCATTTTATTTCAAACCTGAAATTTCACATTATCTTCATTTCCCTCTGCTTTCCCACATTTCCTAATGGTGAATGATTAAACAAATAGGCAAGCCATTGTTTAGATCTTGAGAGAGAAATTTTCATTGTCGAACTTTACTCCATTATAGAATTCCTCCCTCCCCTTCCTCTTTATGTTGGTCCCAGTGATTCATACTTCTACACTAATGTTGCAACCAGTAATAATGGGTATCAAAAGCTGGAGGAACAGTTATTTCTCCAGAAGACAAAGAATTAAATCAGTGCCAGCTGCAAAGCTGATAGCTTTTCTTTCAGAGATTGTCCTTGAAGAGCTTTGTTTGTTTGCATTTCTCATGTGTCTTTCTTTCTATATCATTATCCATAGGGAAGGCCAGGAAAAAGAAGGTTCTATCTTGAAGAACTACGAGACCTGATCCTTGTACAAGGGGTTTCTGAGTTTGAGGTTTTGAGCAGTGACCTAACATTGGTGTAGCTTTTGTTTCTTCCTTGTAAGTGCTGATAATCCTTCCTTCAAGGATTTCGGTGCACATGTAAAACTTACTTGGTTATAGAGGTTATAGATCTGTTTAATCATTTATTAAGGTTTGTCAGACACCTACCATGTGCCAAGTGCTGTTGAGAATAAGGCTGAAAGGCCCTACTTGGTGGACATACGTGTATGACGGGTAAGGAAGGTCTAGCAACCTACTTCAAAAATCAAGGGGGGGGGGAAACACGTGTATGACAGGTAAGGAAGGTCTAGCAACCTACTTCAAAAATCAAGGGGGGAAAACCCTGTGGGTCCTAACAGCATTGTCAGAGACAGTGCTAGAGCATTAATCCCTTCCGCTAGAAGGCACTCACAATGCACAGAGACTACAGCAGTGGGTTCAAGCATAGTATTGTGAATTTACTGCAGGACTACACAACATTTTGTTCTATCATACGTGGAGTTGGAGCCAATCCCATAGCATCTAGTTTATTTTGCTGGTCACAGAATAACTTGCTAGGAGTGTGTGTTATAGATATTCTAGGTGAGATAGCGCTCAGAATCGAAGAGAAAATGAAAGGCTAGACAGAAACCTCCCATGGGTTGGAGGTGACCACACAGGACTCAATGACTAGAAAAGTCTTTCTAAAGAGGGGGCTTTTAATTGGATACCATTATTGTGAGGGAGCTACTCAGAGGTTTGCTTGGATGAGCATGTCCCAGGCAGATGAATATCAAGTGCAAAGGTCCTGGGGTAGGAACAAATTTTGTGCCTAAGATGAAACAGGTGAGTGTGGCTGGAGTGAAGACAGGGGTGGGCTGACAAGGGCAGGGGGGACACCACTGGGGTTATTGCACATCTGAGACAGGATCTGATTTATATCTTTGTGAAGATGACCCTATTGTATGGAGAACTATGGTGCAGGTAGTCACAGACCCAGGCTCTCGGGGACTCATTTAAGACAGTGGCAGCAAAAAGAGAATCAGGTGTCAGTTAAAGTATTCTTCTAGAGCTACCACATGATTGACACACCATTCACTGAAGTACAGATGATAGCTATGGGAAGCAGGGACAGCTGGTGGCCCTGTTACCCTGCAAGTGTCACAGCGCACCTCTGGGATGGGAGAAAGCCCTGCACCATGCCCTTTCCTGCCCTTCCCTTTTGATCCCTCAGATGACCCTACCGGAGAGAGGGCCCCATGGTGTCATGACTGCTCACCCAGTGCAGACCCTGAAGTGTGGAATCCGCAGGATCTCAGTGTGTGGGATAGAGAGGAACTTCATGATAAAGTGAAAAACTTTCAGCAATTGAACCCAAACCAAACCAAACTGAACCACTTTATAGCTGATACTCCAGTGGGTTTTCAGAAACTATAAGTTACAAGGGGGAGAGATTGCCCATCATTCTTCTGTGGAACAGCTGATGAACTGCATGCCTTTGGGTGGGCGGCACTACTCTTTACCTACAAGGCCTCTGGTACTCCCTTTAATAGATTAAAGTTCTAACTCATGACCAGGGGCTGTGGACCGGTAGGCATTTGCAGTAATAATTTTATAATAAAAGAAAATGAAAGAGTTGCAGTTCATTTGTCTGTGTGCTACAAAGAAGTACCACAGAGCAGTCAGTAGTGTGACTTCAAGCATAGATCTGTGACATCGGGTTTAAATCTGCTCAATGAAACACTTGTCTTCAGAGATGTGTTGTAAAGTTCCTGGTGCTAAAAGGAGAGCTTGCCTGTGTTCTCTGTCAACTGATGATGATAGATGTTGCTTAGAATCCAGCAGACATATTTAGAAAACGGACATAACTGTTTTACTTTAAACTATCAATATTTATGCTGCACTGGACTTTACATCTCAAGCCGCTGTATTAAACCAGTGAGGAACAGTTGAAGCTGTCACGGGAAGAGTGGGGAATCGTGTCTCATGAAACTCTTGTGGGAATGTGGGCACATTGGCTGATGCTCTGTTGTCTGGTGGGGCTGGGTTTGGGTTAGTGATGGCAAGATGGGACCAGGAGGGCTGATCTGGGAAGTGGCACGATTTGGTTAAGAGAGGGTAAGTGCTGGGAATGTGAGGAAGGGAGGACCAAGGGGTCAGTCTAGGTTCCCTCTCCGGCTGGGGAGGCTCTGTATGGACAGATGGACATGAGGACAACAGCAGAACACATGATAAAACAACAGCTTTCAGATGGAAGGAGAGCCAGGAATACCCAGAGGGATGGTGTGATGGGTGACCGGGGGTGAGAAGATGAAAAACGATGTCTAGGAGTGGAACGTTGCCACTCAGTCATTTGTGATCCAGGGGGACCCTGTGTGTGCTGAGAAGGAGTGCTAGGGTTTTCAGGGACGTGACCTTTCCAAAACACATTGTCAGGCCTCACTTCCAAGGCGTATTTAATGAATTTAACTGTTTGTGCTACCTAGGGACTCCCTGGAGTGACGGGGACACAGTCCACGAGAGAATAGGAGGCCAGGAGGTGAGCAAAGTTCCTTTTAGGACATTTGCAATCAAGTGTCCTAAAGGCCTTGTAGGACAGAGCAAACGGCCTCATGGGATTTCCAAGTCTGCCTCGTTTTCCTCCTTTGGAGCAAGTGGTCAGTTTGTACTGTTGACCTCTTGTTAGCAATTCAGTACTTAACCTGCCGCACCACCAGGGTTCCTATTTCAATGGAGAGAAGCAGATTGAGGCATTGGCTAGCTGCTAACCTAGACATCTGGCGGAGGAGGTGACACAAGGGAAACATTTCTAAAAAACTATCTGAGACTAATGGGAATGATATAGGTGTCATTAAGTGCTGCAGAAAGAAGTCCTTTATTAGGAAAGGACAGCTGGCCTTGGGCTCCCTGGAGAAGGTGGGTGTAGTCCGCCTGTATGTGTGTCTGTGTGTGATGGTTAAGGTGAGAAAGGATTGTCAAGAGGGTTTCATAGAGCAGGAGGCGTTTGGATAGGACCTAAAAGGTTGTGTAGCAGTTTGACACATGGAGAGAGTTTCTAGAAGGGGAAACCAGAAAACTCAAGCAAGACCCAAACCTTACACCACACACAAAAATCAACCCAAATGTGGATCCAGGACCTGGGAGTAAAACCAAGGACTATAAACTTCATCAACGAAAAGTGTGGAAGAACTTCAGGAGCTCTAGTCTACAACATGAAGAGTCTCCCAAGCATCCTGAAAATCCTACAAACAGGAGAGAATAAAATAGATGAATGCGGCCTTCTAAGAATCAAATCCCTACGCACATCAAAAAACTTCTCCAACAAGGTAAATAGGAAAGCCACAGACTGGGAAGAAAAAGATGGTAAAGACATGTCTGATAAGGGACTTATATATAGAATTTGTAGAATACTCCAGCACCTCAACAAGATAAAAAGTAAACAACCCAGCTGCAAAATAGGCATAGGATATGAACAGACACTTCACCAAAGAAGACATTCAGATGGCGAACAGACACATGAATAAATGTTCAAAATACCTAGCTCTAAGAGTGATGCAAATCAAAACAACTATATCATCTCACCCCAGTAAGAATAGCAGAGTTCAACAGAGCAGCAAACAACAAATGCTGGTGAGGTTGTGGAGAAACTGAAACCCTTATTCACTGTTGGTGGGAGTGTAAAATGGTGCAACCACTCTGGAAGGCAGTATGGCCTTTGTCAAACAGTTGGAAATAAAAATACCATTTGACCCAGCAATTGCACTACTGAGAATTTACCCTAAAGAAACCATAACCACCACCCAAACAGCTATATGTACACCCATGTTTATTGCTGTGTTGTTCACAATAGCAAAGAGATGGAAGCAACCCAAGTGTCCATCAATAAATGAATGGATAGAGAAGCTATGATATATTCACACAATGGAATAGTGCACAGCCCTGAAAAACAAGGAAATCATAAAATATAAAAAATGGGTGACCCCGGAGGACATTATGCTGAATGAAATATCTCAGTCACAAAAAGTCAGATACTGCCTAATGCCACTGTTATAAAACAGGATTGACATGGAGGTTGGGGGAAACTAATAAAAGAGGGGATAAATAATGGACACTGCGTTGAAACAAATGAGAGAAAGAATTGTCTAAAAGGAATATATGTTTAGGTATAATTTACATGGCAACAGTCCAGAATAAGAGGTGCATAGCAAAGTGGACTGGGAGTCGGGGGGAGAGAGGAAATTGTGCAACAATGAAAGAATCTTTAAAAAAAATTTTTTTTTACATTTTTATTTTATTATATTTTGGGTGTGTACTGTCAAATCAGATCTGACTGGTACAGGAGGAGATTGCCTCTCCTTCTCCAGCAGAGCATCTGGTGGATTTGAACTGCTTGCCTCTGGGATTGTAGTGCAGCTTCTTGCCCCTAGGCCACCAGAGCTCCTGAAAGAATCTTTTTAAAGAGAGAAGCAAATGGGGAGGATGGGTAGGAAGGAAAATGCAACAATGAATGAATGGAAATCCAAGTTTTCTGTATACTTTCATTAAAATATCAATTAAAAAAACTTTTAAAAATAGCAAGTTATGGATGACACGGAGGAATGGGAACTCCTGAACACTTTAATTGTGTTTATAACAGCTAACAACAACAATGCAGATTTGGAACTTAGATTTTTCAGATGATGATTTTCTTTATCTGAGGCATGGTGCATTAATAGCCTCTGTTCAGTTTGGCTCGTTTCCAATTATCATCAGAAAATATGTGCTCAGTGGCCGCTACCCATGATAGGCCTTTAGGCAAATGCATCATAAGTAGACCATCCTTTTTTTTTTTAAAGTAATTTTTATTTCATCTTTTAAGATTCTGATTTGCATGGTTCTGCATGGAGTACTTGGTAGGACTTTCACTTCCTGTCTGAATGGTGGAAGAAGGGGGCTGACACTGATGGACAGTCTGTCTTTGAGAAGGGGCATTTCAAGTGTTTTGTACTCACAAGACCTTTGACATTTTGTAGATTCAAAATAATATATGTTCTCCAACCACAATTGACTCTGCAAAGGTATTCATTCAACTGTGTGGATCGTAATAAATTATGTTATACATTGGAAGAATGGGAATTCCAGAGCAGTTAATTGTACTAATGCAAAACTCATGCAGTGACTAAGAAGCAGTCATTTGAATACAATAAGGAGGCTCTAAATGGTTAATAATTTCAGCTTGCTCTGTTCCACAATCAACACTCTTGGCACTAGCAGTCAGGAAATCAAAAGACTAATTGTATCAGGAAAATCTGCTGTCAGAAACCTCTCCAGAATGCTGCTGAAGAGCAACAGTGTCAGTCTAGAGACTAAAGTGCACCTGATCCATTCCATGGTCTTCACTATTACTTGCTATGCATCAGAGAGCTGGACAGTGACTAAGAATGACAGAAGAAGAATTGATGCCTTTGAGTGGTGGTGCTAGAGAAGAGTATTGGACTTTCAAGAAAACAAACAGATCTGTCCTGGAAGTTATTCTTTGGAGACAAGGATTTTGAAGATCCATTTGACATACTTTGGACATGTGGTCAGGAGGGACCAGTCCTTGGGAAAGGACATCATGCTTGCAGGGTCAGTGACAAATGATATGGATTGACACAGTCACTGTTACAGTGGGTTCAAGTATATCTGGGATGATGAGGATGGCACAGCGTAAGGCAAGGTTCAGGCCTGTTTTTCATAGGGTTGCTTTTGAGTTTTAGTTGACTCAATAGCGCCTAACAACAACACATGGTTTTAACAACCAGGAGAGGTATGGGAGAGTTGTGTCCTTTCCCCATACCTATTTAATCTGTATGCTGGGCAAACAATCTAAGAAACTGTACTCTCTGAAGAAGAATGTGGCATTTGGATTGGAGGAAGACTCACCAGCAACCTGCAATTTGCAGATGACACAGCCTTGCTTGCAGAAAACAGAGTTTTGAAGCAGCACTACGGTCCTTATTATGAATTACAGTTCAACAGTAAGGAAACAAAAATCCTCAGGATTAGATTCGCATACATTATCAAGATAAATGGAAAAAAGATAAAAATTGTTAAATATTTACTTTTGCTTGGATCTGTAATTAATACCCATGGGCACAGCAGACCAGAAATAAAAAGATAAGCCAATTTGCCAAGGAAATCTTTAGACTATTGAAGAGCAAGGATATTACTTTGAGGACTAAGATGTGCCTGATACAAACCATGTTATTTTCAGGTGCTTGATATGCATGTGAAAGCTTGATAATGTATAAGGAAGACCAAAGAATTGCCATCTTTGAATTGGATTGTTAAAGAATATTGGCTATACTATAATACACTGCCAGAAGAACAAACAAATCTGTCTTAGAGGAAGTACAGCCCAAGTACACCTTAGAAGAGGGGATGGCAAGACTTCATCTCATATGCAGTGGGCATGTTAACAGGAAGGACCAGAAGATCAGTAAAAGAGAGGAAGACCCTCAGGGAGATGGCTTGACCACAGCAACTGCAGGAGTGACAAAAGACCAAGCAGTATTTTGCTCTGTTGTGTGTAGTGTTAGCATGAACTATAGCCAACTTGACAACAACTAACAACCATTTACCATCACATTCTGGAAAGTAATTTGGCAGTTATTAAAGCCGATCTATGCTTGACTGACCTAGTGATTCCACTCCTGAGCATAGGAAATGAGAATTCATGTACACGTACACACCTGTGTACCAGTGTTCGTATAAGCTCTAATACTAACAGAAACAGTCCATATGCTCTTCAAAGGATGAATTTCATGCCATGGGATGTTGTTATGTGCCGTCAAGTCGCTTGCAACTCATAGCGGCCCTGTGTACAACAGCCCTAAACTCCGCTCTGTCCTGTGCCAATCACACTGTCTCTGACACTCCCATCCCAATTATCCCAGTCACTGAATCAATCCACCTCATAG
>NW_006399978.1:712128-714327 GCF_000299155.1 Elephantulus edwardii | reverse complement strand
TTATATATAGAATTTCTTTTTCATTTTTATTTAGTAATAAAACACTGTTAGATGTAACAATTTGGATGGGCCCCAAGGGAATTCCAGACAGTCTTCCATCTGGGGACTAACCTGGTTGAACCCTACTTAGCTTCCCAAATGAAACAAAATTGCCTGCATTCAGGCTGTTCTAAATAGACTAGGGCAAGGGTCTGATCTATTGTTGTTAGAGTTACTCTGAGTTGTAGGTGAATCTGTGGTACCTAACAGCAACAGCAGAAATGGAATTCTGCTTAATGATAAAAACTGATCTGAAAAGATCACATAATGCTATTGTTAGAGGCTGTTGAGTTGATTCTAACTCACAGAAAGCCCTGTGTACAACAAAACATTGCCTGATTTGACATCATAGAGGGGAAGTCATTCACTCAGTGTTGTTCACATAAAGCAAACAGTAGAGCCCAAACTAAGAGTTTGGTCACAGGCCTCTTACAGTACAACCAGACTCCCCCTACCTGCTGATGCACCAGAAGTCTGTGCTGTGGAATAGTAGGGGGTTTTGTTTTTTAAGAAATGAAACAAGGTTCCCCCCCTTTTTTTATTTTCATGCAATCATTCATATACGTTTTGTTTTATAATGTTAATTGCAATTGATTAATGCCATTTATTACATCTCCTCTAATCTTCACTGTATCCTTCCATTCATAGGAATTCATTGTTGTTGTTATGTGCCATTGAATTGACGATGACTCATATTAACCCTATGAACAATAGCCCTGAACCCTGTCCAATCTTGAGCCAATCTCACCCTCTCTGACACACACCTACCCCCACTGCTACGGGTCATTGTGTCAAGCTATCTCATCCAGGTTCTTCCTCTCTTTCACTGTTCCTCCACCCTTCCAAGCATGATGTCCTTCTCCAAGGACAGGTCTCTCTTAGCAACATGCCCAAAGTATGTGAGATGACATTTCAAAATCAGTGCCTCCAAGGAGCAAACTAGTTTCACCCTTTCCTGAACAAACCTATTTGTTCTCTTGACAGTCCATGATGTGGTTGATACTCTTCTCCAGCACCACAACTCAAAGACATTGATTCTTCTGTCATCCTTAGTCATTGTCCAGCTCTCAGATGCATAGCAAGCAATTGCGAAGATCATGAACTGTATCAGGCACACTGTAGTCTCTGGATGACATTGTTGTTCTTCAACACTCTAGAGATGTCCCTCACAGCAGACTTTCCTAAAGCAACCTGTCTTTGATTTCCTGTCTGTTGGTGCCAAGAGTATTGACTGTGGATCCATGCAAGATGAAATTCTTAACAACCTCAGTATTTTCTCTATTCATCATGACGTTGCCAGTTGGCCCAGTCGTGAGAATCTTTGTTTTCTTGATGTTTTATTTTGTCTTAATAATTTATTCTTGTTATTTCCCTGGACATGCTCACCAAGTTGTGCCAAGAAATCTGGAGAACAACCACTTGGCCAACTGACTGGAAGAGATCTATGTTTGTTTCCATCCCAAAGAAAGATGACCCAACAGAGTATGGAAACTATAGAACAATCTAATTGATTTTCACATGCAAGCAAAATTCTACTGAAAATTATCCAAAACCAACTAGAACAGCACATCAGCAGAAAACTGCTAGAAGTCCAGGCTGGGTTCAGAAGGGGTCGTGGTACTAGGGATATTGTAGCTGATGTTAGATGGATCTTAGCTGAAAGCAGGGAATACTAGAGGAATGTATATCTGTGTTTCATTGACTGTGGATCATAACAGACTGTGGCTCACTCTGAGAAGAATGGGAATCCCAGAACACTTGATCATTCTAATGCAAAACCTATACTTGGACCAGGAGGCACTCATCAGAACAGAGCAAGGGAACACTGCATGGTTCGAAATTGGGAAGGGCGTATGCCAGGGATGTGCCCTATCTCCATACCTTTTCAACTTGTATGCAAAACAGATTTTCCTGGAGGCTGGGCTCTATGAGGAGAAATGTGGAGTCAAGAGTGGTGGTGGAAGATCTGTGAACAATCTGCGTTATGCAGATTACACAACCCTGCATGCTGAAACTGAGGAGGACCTGATTCGCTTGCTGCAGAGGGTCAAGGACTGCGGCCTCCAATATGGATTGAGGTTCAATGTCAAGAAGACAAAGATTCTCACCACTGGACCAATTGGCAGCATCAGGATGAATGGTGAAGAGATTGAGATTGTT
>NW_006399978.1:701389-711528 GCF_000299155.1 Elephantulus edwardii | reverse complement strand
TAACATTGCTGATAATGCATACTGTAGTGCATACACCGCTGTAGCCGTTTCCATAGGTACAATTTACAGATAAGATTTTAATCTTCAAGTTGTATAGTCATTCTCACTCATACTTACCTCATGAACATAAACTCATTGTGCCCTGAGTCTCCTTCAAGTTGCTGTTGTCAGTTTGATCCATATAGATAGTTCTGTAGAAGAGGACAAGCCTCAAGGCTTTTTTTTTAAAAATATATAACGAAGGTGAAGTATTGTTTGGTTTTTAGAAGACTTCAACGGGCTACTTTTTGGCTTAAGGGTTAAAGATTATCTCAAGATAATAGTTTAGGCGAGCTCTGGTGGCCTAGTGGCAAGAAGCTGCAACTGCAATCTCAGATGCACAGTTCGAATCCACCAGATGCTCTGCTGGAGAAGGAGGAACAGTCTCCTCCTGTACCAGTCAGATCTGATTTGACAGCACACACAAAAAATAATGAAATAAAATAATTTTTTTAAAAATGATAGTAGTTTTAGGGCTTCATCCAGCCCAGTGGTTCCAGAAAGACTGGATTCCATGAAAATTTGAACTTCTGCATTTCCCCTCTTTTGATCAGGATTCTTCTATACAATCTGAGCTTTCTTCTGTTGATCAGAATATTCAATAATAGTAGCCAGGCACCATCCAGTTCATCTTGTCTCGTGTGTGGTAGTTAGCCACACATTCCATGTCCTCCTCTTATTCCTGATTCTTTTCCTTGTCTCTAGGTGAATAGGGACCAGCCGTATCTGAGATGACTGCCCACAAGTTTTTTAGACCTCAGATACTATGAAATAAACTCTAAAGTAGAACAGAGCACTAAGCACAGTAGTAGGCCAGTTAACTGGGATATCTCATAAAACCACGACCCCGAAGAAACTAAATTCCAAGAGTTTTTCGGCCATATGTATAAGGAGCCTCGGTTGTTGTTGTTGTTGAGTCTGTACTGACGCTTAGCAACCCCATCCATGTGTCGCAGATTGAAACCTTGCTTTATCCTCACAATCTATGCCAACTCTTCACAGCCCACCCCAGTTAAATCTAACTCATAACATTTGCCAATTAAACTTCTTACAGGTGCGCACTTACTGGCAACAATTACATTAATAGACTGTGCACCTGTTACTCTTCAGTAACAGGGATTTTCCAGCCCTGTAAACCAATGCTCAGGGCTCTCATAAAAATCAACTCTCATTTCACCGTCACTCTTGCTACTGGTAGCCACTAATAAACTTTGCTCCTCTATTTCTTTGTCTGTTCTTGTCTTTTTTGTATAAGTCAGATTATGCAATACTTAGACATTTGTGATTACTTGTTTAACTCCTCTTAAGGGCTTCAGCTTCATCTTGTATGTATCAGGACTTCCTTTCTCACACTGACTGAGCTGTTACTATGTAGCGTTGAGTCAACTATGAGTCATATAACCTATGAACAAAGAATCTCGAACCTTGCCCTATTTTATGCCATCCTCACCATCACTGATATATTTGAGCCCATTGATACAGTCACTGTGTCAATTCATCTTGTTGAGGGTCTTCCTCTCCTACATTGACCCCTCCCACCTTTCCAAGCATGGTGTCCTTTTCTAAGGACTGGCTAACAACATGTCCGAAGTGTATGAGATGAAGCTTCTAAGGAACACCCTGGTTGCACTTTCTCCAAGGCATATAATTGTTCTTTTAGCAGTTCATGGGATATGCAGTACTCTTTTCTAAAACTCTAGATAACTCATTCTTCTTCTGTTACCTTTATTCATTGTCCAACATTCAGATCCATAGCAAGTAAAAACGAAGACCATGGCTTTGAGCAACTGCACCTTGGTCCTTAAACTGATGTAATTGTTCCTTAACACTTTAGAGGGGTCCTTGGTATCAGATTTTCCCAGGGTATCACATCTTCTGATTTCTTGACTGCTGGTTCAAAGGGTGCAAACTGTGGATCTAAGTCAGATGACAATTTCTACCTCTATCATAACTTTGTGTATTGGCCCAGAGGTAAGGATTTCTGTCTTCTTGATATTGAGATATAATCCACTGAAGGCTATATGTAGCCTTTGATCTTTTACAGCAGGGAATTAAGTCCTCCTCATTTTCAGCGAGCAAGGTTGTATCATCTGCATAACTGTTATTGAATCTTCCTCTGATCCTGATGCTTCATTCTTCATAAAGTCCAGCTTCTCAAATGATTTGCTCAGCATGCAAATGGAACATATATGGAGAAAAGATATAGTCCTGCTGTACACATTTCTTGATTTTTAACCATGCAGTGTTTCCTTGCTTTGTTCAGATAACAGCTTCTTGGTCTAGGTCTAGGTTTGCCATGATCACAGTCAAGTGTTCTTCTGAACACTTTTGTTCTTGTACATTCTTCTGAATGTTAGCTATAATTTGTTGTGATTCACACAAATGCCTTTGCATAGTCAGTAAAACACAGACACACATTCTTCTAGTGTTCTCTGCTTTCAGCCAAGATGCATCTGACTTCAGCAATAATATCCTTGGTTCCCGTGGCCTCTTGTGAATCCAACTTGAGTTTTTGTCATTTCTCTGTTGATTTGCTGCTATTCTCGCCATTTACTATTCTAGACATTTAATAACTGTTGGTTTGTAGGTGATATTAGTGATATTATTTGATAATTTCCACATTCTGTTGGATCACCTTTTTTGGGAATGGGAACAAATATGAACCTCTTCCAGTCAGTTAGCCAGATAGCTGTCTTCCATATTTGTTGGCAGAGATTGGTAAGCATGTTCAGCGTTGCATACTCTTTCTTCAAATACCTCAGTTGGTATTCCATCAGTTCCTGGGGCCTTATTGACAGTGCTTTCAATGCAACTTGAACTTCTTTAATTACTGTTCTTTAGACTTCTCTGAAGTACTGAGGAGCAATGATATCAGTCTGGAGACTAAGGTGTGCCTGATACAGGCCATGGGCTTTGCAATCACTTGCTATGCATCAGAGAGCTGGACAATGACTAAGAGTGATAGTGGGAGGGAGAGTTGATGCACTTGAGCTGTGGTGCTGGAGAAGAGTATTGAATATAACATGGACTGCTAGGAGAACAAACAGATTCATCCTGGAGAGGGTGAAACCAGGCTGCTCTTTGGAGGCAAGCATTCTGAAGCTTCATCTGACATACTTTGGGTATGTTGTAAGAGGGATCAGTGCTTGGAGAGGGACATCATACTTGGGAGGATGGAGGGACAGCGCAGGTGAGGAAGACCCTTGATGAGATGGATTGATTTGGTCACTGGGCTAATGGCAGTAGGTCTGTCAGAGATAGGGAGATTGGCACAGGATAGAATAGTGTTTATGGCTGTACATGGGGTTGCAAGTGACTTGACAGCACATAATAACAATAGTTTCCTGAAATGGTTCACTACCAGCCAATTCTTTGTGATACAGTGACTCTGTGTATTCCTTCCATCTTTTTTTGTTGTTGTTGTTGCTTCCTTGATCATACAAGATTTTGCCTGCAGCATCCTTCAGTGTAGCAACTCAAGGCTTGAATTTGTTCTTCAGCATTTTCTGGCTGAGTGTTTGCCATTGAAAATATTTACCACGTTTGTTTTTCTATTGATGTGTTGATGGGCTTTTAGATTGTTTCCACCTTTTGGTGATATGAGCTATTCACGTTAGTGCTTTCATGTCCTTTGGGTATATCCTTTGGGGTGGAATTTCCACTGTACCATTTTGTATCCTACTTACATGGTAATAGTTTCAGTTTGCCTAGATAATTTTTCATTTTGCTTTATCTTATTTGTTGGTTTTTAATCTTAGCCTTTCTGGTGGAAGAAATAAGGGATATTTATCATTGTAGTTTTTATTTGCATCCCTCTTTAATGACTAATGAAATTCAGCATATTTTCCTTTGTATTGGCCAGTCGAATAGCCTCTTCTTTTAATTGATGTATTCATCATCTTGTTGTTAAATGATCAAAGTTTTTTATTTCTGTATATTTTAGAAATTGAGGAACAAAGTTTAATTTTTATAAAGTTCCAACTTTTCAATTTTATTTTTACTTTTCATGCTTTTTTTATTATATCAAATGATTAACTATTGTTAAAAGTTAGGTTCAACAACCTTGCCTCATCATTTTTGTCTGTGAACTTTACTTTCATATTCAGGCCTTTTATCTGTTTTAAATTTTTTGTGTGTGGTGTGAGGATTGAATCAATTTTCATTCTTCTGTGTGTGAAAATTTAGTTTCCCCAGCACCATTTGTTGAAAGAACTCATCTTTTTCTTTTCTTTGTTTTCTTGAAGACCCCTTTCAAATCTTCTGTTCATCTCTCTTCCTTCAGCATTTTTTGCCTTAGTTTGGCTTCTCTACATTTCCAAGTTTTACAGTGTTTTCTGATAATCTGTTTTGGTCCTTTCTTCTTTCCCTGCCTTTGTTATGATCTTTTGCTTTCTTAATGGATGATGTCCTTGATGTCATCCACCATTTTGTCTGTTCTTAGGACTTTAGTGCTTAATATAGCGATTCTGCTCTTGAGGTGGTTTTCAAATTCAGTTGGGATAAGTGAGCTCTGGTGGCCTAGTGGCAAGAAGCTGCACTGCAATCCCAGAGGTGTATGGTTCAAATCCACCAGATGCTCTGCTGGAGAAGGAGGGATAATCAAATTCTGTTGGGATAGATGTAAGGTTGTATTTTGGTTCATATGGACTTGTTTCCATTCTCTTTAGCTTCAGTTAGAACTTGCACAGGAGTAATTGATGGTCTGTTCTACGGCCAATCTCTGGTCTAATTCTTACTACTAATAGTGAGCTTCTTCATCCACTCTTTCTATTAATGTAGTTAGTCTGATTCCTATGTTGTCCATCAGGTGCGGTCCATATATGTAGTCACCTTTTATGAAAGATATTTGCAGTGAATAAATCATTGTACAAAATTTTGTCATTTATTCTCCAGCCTCATTTTCGTTGCCAAGGCTGCATTTTCCAATTACCATGTCTTCTTTGATTCCAACTTTTGTAGTTTGGTCATTAATTATTACTTATACATATTAATTTTGTTAATAATATTATTAATACTATCTCCCACTCTTGGATCAGGGGCACCTTGATCCAAGCCATGATATTTTCATTTGCTTCCTATGCATCTAAAAGTTGGGTAATGAATAAAGAAGACTGAAGAATTAACGCCTTTGAATTGAGGTGTTGGCAAAGAGTGTTGAGTGTACTGTGGTCTACCAAAAGAACAAACGAATCTGTCCTGAAGGAAGTGCAGCTAGAATGCTCCTTAGAGACAAATATGATGAAACTTTGCCTCATTTTGGGCATAATTTCAGGAGGAACCAGCAATTGGAGAAAGACTTCATGCTGGGAAAGTAGAGGGGTCAGCAAAAGAGAGGAAGACCCTCGATGTGATGAATTGATATGGTCACCACCACAGTGGACTTGAGCATGACAGAGATTTTAGGGCTGGCTCAGGATAGGGCAGGGTTCAGATCTGTTGTTCGTAGGATTGCTGTGAGTAATCGTCCACTTCATGGCACCTAACGGCAGCAACGTACACCACTCAGCTGTGAGTTTACAGTATTCTGGTGGCATGCCTGTAGTTATAATACTGAAAGCTATGCCAGTAATATTTCAAATACCAGGAAGATCACCCATGGTAAACAGGTTTCAGCAGATTTTCCAGGCTAAGATGTGCTAGAAAGCTGGGCTGGCTATCCACTCCTGAGATAGTGGGCGTCTGAAACCCTGTGAATAGCAGAGGGACATGTCTGATCTAGTGTCAGAAAATGAGTCCCCCAGATTGTGAGGCACTCAAAATACAAATGAGTAAGAGCTGCCTCCTCAAAATAAAGTCTGCCTGAATGAACTGTATGGAGTAAAACTTTCCCTCAGTGAAGGACCTCTGTGTGCTGATGTGAAAAGATTAAAAATGACTAGAAATGATTGCAGACATTCATTAATAATTGCATAGTCAGGTGTATGATGTATGAATCTAAGAAAACTGCAAGTTGTTAAAAATATAGTGGAATGCATAAAGATCAATATCATAACCATTAGTGAGCCGAAATGGACTGGTACTGGCCGTGTGAATCAGGCATTCATATGATCTACTGTATTAGGAATGACAGATTGAAGAGGAATGTTCAAAAAGAACGTTTCTAGATCTATTCTGAAGTACAGTTCTGTCAGTGATAGGATAATATCTATATGTATACAAGGAAGGCTTGTTAATAATACTTGTTCAAATATACACATCAACCACTAAAGCCAAAGATGAAGAAACTGAAGCTTTTTCTTAGATTATTGGTAGAGATATATCATGGTGGAAAATGGTTTAGCCTTTCTTGATAAACTAAACATTCATATTTGATACTTAAAACTACTCATTGTTGTCAAGTCAGAACTGACTCATAGCTGACCCTCCAGTGGATTTCAGAGACTTTAAATTGCAGAGATTGCCCATCTTTCTCCTATTCCATTTACCATGTTGCTGCTGTTGTTAGGTGTTGTCTAGTTTAATATGACTCATGGAAACCGTATGAACAAGTCTGAGTTCTGCCCTATTTTGTGCCATCCTCACAATCTCTGATATGTTGTTGTTGTTGTTATGTGCCATCGAGTCACTTGCGACTCTTAGCGACCCTATGTACAACAGCCCTAAACTCTCTGCTCTGTCCTGTGCCAATTGCACTGTCTCGGATACTCCCATCCCGATTACCCCAGTCACTGAATCAATCCACCTCATAGAGGGCCTTCCCCTCCTGTGCTGTCCCTCCACCCTCCCAAGCATGATGTCCTTCTCCAAGGACCAGTCTCTCCTTACAACATGTCCAAAGTATGTTAGACAGAGCCTCAGAATCCTTGCCTTCAGGGAGCCACCCAGTTTAACCCTTTCCAGGATGAATCTGTTTGTTTTCCTAGCAGTCCATGGTACCCTCAGTACTCTTCTCCAGCACCACAGCTCAAAGGCATCAATTCTCCTTCTATCCTCCTTAGTCACTGTCCAACTCTCTGATGCATAGCAAGTGATTGCGAAGACCACAGCCTGTATCAGATGCACCTTAGTCTCCAGAGAGACACCATTGCTCTTCAGTACTTTGGAGAGGTCCCTAACAGCAGACTTTCCCATCGCAATATGTCTTTTAATTTCCTGGCTGCTGGTGCCGAGAGTGTTGACTGTGGAGCCACGCAAACTAAAGCTGTGAACAATCTCAGTCTCTTCACCATCCATCCTGATACTGCCAATTGGTCCAGTGGTGAGAATCTTTGTCTTCTTGACATTGAGCCTCAATCCATATTGGAGACTGCAGTATTGTTGCAGTCACTGTGTCAGTCCGTCTGGTTAAGGATCTTCTTCTCTTCCCTTTCTCTTCCAACTCTCTATCTTTCTAAGCATGATGACCCTCTCCAAGGAATAACCTCTCCTAGCAACAGGCCCAAAGTATGTGAGATGAAGCTTTATCATCTTTGCCTCCAAGAAGCACTTTGGTTGCACCTTCTCTAAGACGTATCTGTAGACATACCTGTTTATTCTTTTGGCAGTTTATGGGATAGTCAGTACTTTTATCCAACACCGTAGCTCAAAGGTATCAATTCTCATTCTTTCATCCTTACTTATTATCCAGCTCTAAGATGCTTAGCAAGTAATTGGGGGGAAAAAAGCCCCATGGCCTGAATCAGTCACAGCTTAGTCTTCAAACTGACATCATTGCTCAGTAGTTTGAAGAGGTTTCTGACTGCAGACACACCTGTTTATTCTTTTGGCAATCCTTGGGATATTAGTACTCTTCTCTAGCACCACAGCTCAAAGGCACCAGTTCTTTCTCTGTCATCCTTATTCATCATACAGCAGCATAGCAATTAATTGAAAAGACCATGGACTGACTCAGGCACACCTTAGTCCTCAAAGTGACTTCATTTGGATAGCTTCCTGACTGCAGAATTTCCCAGTGCAACATATCTCTGGATCTCCTGACTGCTGGTACTACAGGTATTTAGTATGGATCCAAGTAAGGTGTAGTTATTGACAATTTCAATCTTTTCTCGGTCTGTCATGATGTTGCCTATCAGTCCAGTGGTGAGAATTTTTATTTTCTTGATGTTGAACTACAGTCTGTATTGAAGGCTGTATTCTTTGCATTTATGCATCAAGGACTTCAAGTCCTCCTCACTGTCAGCAAGCAAGGTTATGTCATCTGTACAATGCAGGTCATTGATGAATCTTCCTTCAAATCTGATGCCACATTCTTCTTCATAGCATCCAGCTTTTTGAATCATTTGTTCAGCATGTAGATGGAATAGGAATGAAGAAAGGATAAAACCCTCATGCACATCTTTCCTAATTTTAAACTTTATATGTTTTCCCTTGCTCTGTTAGCACAACAGCCTCTTAATCTAGGTATAGGTTTTACATGAACACAATTACATATTCTGGTATTCCCGTTCTTCTCAATGTTAGCCATAAATTGTTATGATCCACATGTCAAATACCTTTACATAAGCAATAAAGAACAAATAGACATTCTGATGATACCATTTACTGTAAGATTTAGTAGTTGTACTTTTTGGTATTTTTCCTAGAGAAATTAAAGTTCATATTTAAGCCTACCTGTTACATTATTATTCACAATTGCTTTATTCATGGTAGCTCTAAGCTGGAGAGGAAAACAAGGTCTTTAATTAGTGAATGGTTATCCAGCCAGTGGTGTTTTCACACCATGAGTTGTTACTCAGCAATAAAAAAGGATTGAAGTTTTGATATACATAGCCACCTGGATGGATGTCAGGGTATTTTGTTGAGTGAATAAAGTAGATAAAAAAGATTAGAGAAACAAAGAGAGTTATACAAGTGTTCAGGTGTCTTGTTCATAGGGTCACTATTAGTCATCTACAACTTGATGGCACTTAAGAACAAACAACAGGTAAGGTTCCAGTTCTTGGGAAATGACATCATGCTGAGAGAAGTGGAAGATCAGAGAAGAAAAGAAGATCCTCAACGGGATAGATTGATACAGTGACTATAACAATGGGCTTGAGAGGAAAAAAAAAACCCCAACAAAAAACAAAACAAAAACAAACCAGTGGGCTTGAGCATGTCTTGGATTGTGAGGATGGCATAGGTTAGGGCAAGGGTTAGATCTGTTGTTCATACAATTGCTGTGAGTCATAGAGCTCTGTTGGCTTAGTGGATAGAAAGTTATGCTACCAAACCAAAGGTGGCTGATTTTAATCTGCAGCCCTCGGGACTGGTTTTAATTATTTTTAGTCAAACATTCTTCTAAGTGGTATAGCACTGCTCTGTCCATTTGCTGTACAGAGGTAACTTGCAGTTGCTGTGATGCTAAACACTATGACACTGATACGTTAAATGTGATTGATAGTGGTTACCCATGGTGGACAGTGTTTGGTGGAGCTCCTAGATTAAAACAGACTTGGAAGCAGGAGTGGCATCCACTTCCAAAATAGCTTGTCTCCTGAAACCCAGTGACCTTGGAGAATCTGTGAAAGTTATACAACTGTTCAGGTCTTTCATTCATAGGGTCGCTGTGAGTTGTCTATGACTTGACGGCACTTAACAACATACACTGCTTGGTTCCATTTATATAACATTCTTACATTAGAAAATGTTAGAGGTGGAGGTTGAACATGGGATGGTGGTGATGGAGCAGGTATGTCTAATAGAAAATTAGGATAGTGTGCCAACAGACAAGTCACACATAAATATAATATAGAAATAAACATGCCAAGAAATAGATTAAAAATGTACATTCTTGATTAAAGAAGCCCAAGGAAGGAGGGTCAGGTGTGGCTATTTGGTTGTTTTTATTTAATTCACAACTGTGTGTGAGCTGATTAGATTTTCTAGATTTGGCTAACAGTGAGCTGTGGGCTGGAAGCCTCTTGTTTAGAGTCATTCCAGACCTGGTGGGCAGGCCTGTATATTTAAAAGTTGATTGGGCCCTCAGGCTTAGTGTTAATTGTATCTGGAATGAACATTCTTTTAAGTGGTATAGCACTCATCTGTCAATTTGCTGTACTAAGGTAACTTGGCTCTTGCTCATATGGTGATGAAGGAAGAAGTTCAAGCTGCTTTGAAGGAAATAGCAAAAAATAAGGCCCCAGGAATAGATGGTATACCAATTGAAGTATTTCAGATAA
>NW_006399978.1:692981-700079 GCF_000299155.1 Elephantulus edwardii | reverse complement strand
TTAGGGCTGTTGTGCATAGGGTCACTATGAGTCGGAAACGACTCGACGGCACATAACAACAACAACAAGGTAACCTGGGGTTGCTGTGATGCTGAATCCTGTGCCACCGGTGTGTCAAAAGCCATAGTGGTATACATAATTTGTCCTGTTTTTCTCAGTCTTACCCCAACCCTGATATCAGTCCCATTCTACAACAGTGGTACAATGAAGTATCCAATGAAGGAATTTTTCTTTTACTTTTCAGAGAGGAATGAACTGGTGGGGGGAGGGGTGGGCAGGGAGAAAAGTACAACAATGGATGAATGGAAATCCCAAATCTCTGTAAATGTTCATGAAAATTAATAAAATAAAATAAAATTTTTAAAATGCCATAATGGTTACCCATGGTGGAGCTCTCAGATTAAGACAGGCTTGGAAGCAGGAGTGCCATCTACTTCCTAAGCAACATGCCTCTGGAAACTATGAATTTAGAGAAATGTCAATAGTTATAGAAGAAGATTCAAGTCTTTTATTCATAGGGTCACTATGAGTCGTGCTTGACTCAGCAGCACTTAACCACAACAAGAACATCTTGATTGTGGTGGTATTTACATGAATCCTCACATGTAGTAAAATGTCATACACACATGTTGTCCCAGTTTTGGCTTCCTGGTTTTCATATTGTCTTAACTCAGTGGGGGAAAGGATTTGAGGGTTTTGTTCTGGTAAGATTTTATAAGTCCTTTTTAAAATTTTTAATTCTCATAACCCTTTTTTATTATAAAGGTAAATTCTCCTGGTGGCCTTATGGGTAGGATTTCTGGTAATGAGCACAGACCACAGAGCCTCCACACTTCTTGGATTTGTAGTGACAAGGGTCAGCTACCAGCAGAATCTGATCATACTGGATGAGGATGTCTCTGATCTCCTTCTTTGGAGGCCCATCCACATATTTCTGGTAATAGGCAACCAAGGCTTTGGAGATAGACTGGCGGATTATGTAAATCTGCAACGTGACCACTGCCCTTCGCGTGGATTCAGATATCCACACTGGCAAAGCGTTCTTTACTCTGAAGCAGAACAGGTTCTAGGAGCTTGTTCTGCAGTGTGCAGGATTCAGTCATTTCCAGAGGCTGGCCATTCATTTTGATGTCATTTCCCTGTTTGCAGTGTGCCATGACTGCGGTGGTCTTCTTGTGTTCAAAGCCTTGCATGGACAGCATAAGATTTTGTAAGTCCTCGAGTGAAGCAACAGTTTTCTCTTAGCTATGAACCAAAAGGTCTGTGATTTGAATTTACCTAGCAGTAATGTGCAAGAAAGGCCTGGCTGTCTATTTTCATAAGATGAGCGCCTTTGAAGTCCCTATGGAGTAAAGTTTTCTGAAACATGTGAGTCCCCCATGATTAGGAATCATCGTGGTTTTAGGTTAGTAAGAGTTTTGATTATGCTATATTTATGTAAGGTGTAACTTCTGGAGAGACTAAGTGAGGGCTTCAGGGATGTCCTTGTAATATATGTGTGATTTCTAGAACTTTCTCAAAACCCAGACTCACTGCCACCAAGTCGATTTTGACTCGTGATGACTCTCCATCAGGTTTTTGAGACTAAATCTCCAGAGAAGGCATCCCTTTCTTCTGAGCAGCCACTGGTTAGCAGTGCAGCACGCTACTACACTCTGCCCTCACAGCTCCTTTGGGACTCTAATAATTTCAAATTAAAAAGGAAACCGACAACAGCAACCAAATAAAAAAAAAAAGAAGACACGTTGAGCTCACTTACTATTTCTGTTGTATAATGGTGTTCTTGACATTGAGAAAACTAGACACAGATAAATCCTGCCGGTCAGTGGCAGGCTTTAGAATGGCCCTGCTGGCTTCTTCACCATTTGTCCCTGTCATGTAAGCATGAAGGGAAGTGCCAAGAGATTCCCAATAGAATACTAGATAAAAGAGAACCTTCATTCCACACTTACATCACCACCTTCCTTAAAAGCTCCTTTTTCTTTGAGCTATTTTTAGTTCCCTGTCCTTTAAAATTGTGAAAAGTTTCCCTTTTCCAGTGTTGTAAAAATGTGTTCACATTTTCTAAATCTTAACCTTTGCAAATTATATTAAGAAATCATCCTTGAGAAGGTTTTTCCCTTTCCCTGATGGGGCAGAATAGATCCTTCACTTGCTTTTCTTTCACTGTTTGCGTGACTTGTTACACAGAAAGAAATGTTGGTGGTGCACTGTGTTAACTGTTGGACTGTGAATGGAAAGGTGGGTGGTTGAAACAACCAGCTGCTGTGCAGGAGAAAGACATGCAGTCTGTCCCCATATTTACAGCCTTAGGAACCCTTTGGGGCAGTTCTGCTCCTTCCTTCAGGGTCACTGTGAGTCTAGTAGACTGGATGGCAGTTATTTGGTAGATTTTCTTACATGTTGTTGTTGTTGTTTTTATGTGCTGTCAAGTTGCCTGTGACTCATAGTTACACTATGAAGAATACCTCTGAAGCCTGCCTTGTCCTGAGCCAATCTCACTGACTCTGACACTCCTACCCCCATTACCCTAGTTACTGTATCAATCCATCTCATTCAGGGTCTTCTTCTCCTATGCTGTCCCTCCACCCTTCCAAGCATGATGTCCTTCTCCAAGAATTGGTCCCTCCTGGCCACATGCCCAAAGTATATAAGGCAGAGCTTCAAAATTCTAGCCTCCAAGGACAAACTTGGTTTCACTTTCTTCAAGACAAACCTATTTGTTTTCTTGGCAGACCATGGTATGTTCAAGACTTCTCCAGCACCACACCTCAAAGACATCAATTCTTCTGTCATCCTTAGTCATTATCTAGCTTTCTGATGCATAACAGATAATTTCAAAGACCATGGACTGGATCAGGTGCACCTTAGTTTCTAGACTGACATTGTTGCTTCTCAGTACTCTGGAAAGGTCCCTAACAGCAGATTTACCTAATGCAGTTCGTCTTTTGATTTTCTGATTGCTGGTGCCAAGAGTGTTGATAGTGGGGCTGAGCACATTGTAAATATTAACAATCTCAGTCTCTTCTCTATCCATCATGGTGCTGCCAACTTGGCCCAGTGGTGGGAATCGTCTTCTTGATGTTGAGCTTCAATCCATATTGAAGACGACCATCCTTGACCTTCTGCGGCAAGTGCTTCAGGATTGCCTCAGTTTCAGCAAGCAATATTGTGTTATCTGAATAACGCAGGTTGTTGATTAGTCTTCCTCCAAGCCTGATGCCTCATCCCTTCTTATAAAGCCCAGCTTCCTGAATGATCTGTTCTGCATATAGATTGAAAAGGTATGGGGACAGGATGCATCCCTGACATACTCCCTTCCTGATTTCTTACATAGATCTATTTTTTTGAGGAAGAAAGAACTTTCTGTATTTTGGGGACAAATTTTGCATTGGATTGGTCTGTACCATCGGATTCTCTTTTAACTTTGCAAGTTAGTGTTTCAAAACAGCAAGTTGTGCAGGTAATGTCAGGTGTTCTCTAACCCACACTGCTCAGAATAGGCAGATGAGGTTCCTAGACTCTCACATCTCAGCACCATGTAAAAAAATATTCTCAGCTGTGGAAATGAGCCCAGCTCCCCTTAGTGGGAAGGTTGTGACCCTGTTGGCGTTGTTAGTTGCCACTGAGCCAGTTCTAAGTCATGGCATCTTCTGGGTATTGGAGTGAAACATACTGTTCCTCAACTTTCTGCTGTTGTTGGTGTGTTTGAGTTTACTTTTCCTACTATTGTGTCAACTGTCAGGACATTAGCACTGGGTATCGAGTAGGGAAGTGAGGCTGCATTTGGTTTTGCCCCAGAGCCTGCTCAGCTGAGTGAGTTTGTGATTGATCCTGGCACAGAGACCTGCCCTGGCAACAACAAAGAACTCCCATATGCATTGTTCTACACCTTTCCTCCATTGTGCTTAGCCTAATTACGTGTTAGTGAAGCGGACACTGAGAAAAGAAGACTGAAGGAGAACTGACACATTAAATTATAGTGTGGACGAAGAACGTTGACAATGCCATGAACAGTGAGAAAAACGAACATACCTGTTTTGGAAGAAGTTCAACCAGAATGCTCATTGAAAACAAGGATTGTGAGACTGTCAAAAAGTGACTTTATTTCTTTTGAGCTGAAAAATGTTCTTATGGTATCCAGGCAACTTCCATTTTTAGAAGAGTATTGACCATATGCAGTATTTCTTTGCTAACGTAGATTTTCTGTTTTGGACTTTCTTTTGGTGCAGCTAGCTGGACACCCTCATTAGGACCAGAGGAAGAGGAGTAGGGACCTTGCAGTGCAAGGCAAGGCAACTTTAGTTGCCTTGCTCACAGAGAAGAAAAACTTCAGGTCCAAGAGCTTGGGCACCATGTGTGGTGGACTGAGTGAGGCCCTTCTTCTGGAATCCTGGGACAGAGGTTCCAGAGTTTCAGGAAAGGCCATATTGGTGACGTTAGAACCTTCCCCAGAGCAAAACCAGTTTCTGCTAACTCCATTCATGGTGACCTGATATGTGGCACTCTAGAGTTTTCAGTGGCTGACTTTTCAGAAGCAAATTGGCAGGCCTTTCCTCTGAGGTATCTCTGGGTAGACTTAATCTTCCAACCTTTCAGTTAACCATTTGCACCATTCAAGGACTTTGCACCTACTCCCAAGGTGAGTCAAATTTATGCACCTTGACAAATGCAGTTGATGTCATTAAGCCTTATATAATAAAAAGAATTGAATTGGCAAATGCAGATTATTTGATTATATATAAATTTGACCCAAAGGTAGGCAGTTCAAATCTACCTCCTGTTCATGAGGAGAAAGAAGGGCAGTTTCCTCCTCTGAGATTTATAGTCTTTGAAACCCTGCTGGAGGACGAGCTATGAATCCGTTCAACTTGACAGCATCTAACAATAAGATATAAACTTAAAACAGCAGTGCTAACAAAGGAGGGGAGGCTGCAAGTGCTGATATTAGTGAGACGTAACCAGTTATCTCAGGGGAATAGTTCTTTTGGTTTGAAGGCTTAGGGTCATAGTCTCATGGGATAACTCAATCATCTGGCATAATGTTAATAATTTTTAAAGTTTATGGTCTATCTCCCAGTATAATGAATAATGTCTCGACTTAAAAACTTATATTGTTGTTGTTAAGTACCATTTAATCAACCAGGACTCTTAGTGACCCTATAAAAAATGGATCTTGAACTGTTGTCATGCAAATAATACCTAATCATATAATCCTTTTAAGCAGTTCTTTGCCTCATCTGTTTCAATGCAGTGTTCATTATTTATCACCCCTTTTCTTCGTTATATAGTAAAGTGGACTGGGGGGGAATTGTACAACAATGAAAGAATTTTTTTCAAAGAGAAAACTGAACTGGAGGATGTGTGTAGGGAGAAAAATGTGCAATAATGAGTGAATGGAAATCCAGATCCTCTATAAACTTTCACTAAAATCTCAATGAAGAAAAAGAAGTACTGCATAAGAAAAAAAAAGGCATAAAAATGAAAAAAAAAGTATACTGATTAAAATAGATGCTGTGTCATCTTTATCATCTCTGACATGTTGTTGTTGTTGTTATGTGTCATCAAGTTGCTTGCGACTCATAGCGACCCTATGTACAAGAGCCCTAAATGCCGTTCTATCCTGTGCCAACCTTGCTGTCTCAAACACATTCATTTCCACCACTTCACTCACAGAATTGATCCATCTCATCGAGGGTCTTCCTCTCCTGCACCGTCCCTCCACTCTCCCAAACATGATGTCCTTCTCCAAGGACCAGTCCCTCCTTACAACATGCCCAAACTATGTCAGACGAAGCTTCAGAATCCTTGACTCCAAGGAGCATTCCAGCTTCACCTTCTGCAGGACAAACCTGTTTGTTCTCCTAGCAGTCCATGATGTATTCAACACGCTTCTCCAGCACCACAGCTCAAAGGCATCAATTCTCTTTCTGTAACCCTATTTACTGTCCAACTCTCTGATGCATAGCACATAATTGCAAAGACTATAGCCTGGATCAGGCACACCTTAGTCTCCAGCCTGATGTTGTTGCTCTTCAGTACTCTTGAGAGGTCCCTCACAGCTGACTTTCCCAATGCAGTTCATCTCCTGATTTCCTGGCTGCTGTTATCAAGAGTGTTAACTGTGGAACCAAGCAAACTAAAACTGTTAACTATCTCGATCTCTTCACCATCCAAAGTGATGCTGCCAATTTAATTGGCCCAGTGGTGAGAATCTCTGACATACCACGATTATAGTCATTGTGTCAATCCATTTCATTGGATGTCTTCTCCTCCTTCACTGACATTCCACCTTTCCAAGCATGATGTCCTCAAGGACTGGCCTCTCCTAACATATACCCAAAGTATGTCAGAGAAAGTTTCACTATCCTTGCTTCCAAGGAGCACCCTGGCTGAACCTTTTCTAAGACATATTTCTTTGTCAAGATCCTTTTGGTAGTCCATGGGATATTTAGCACTCTTCTCCAGCACCGCAACTCAAAGGCAGTGATTTTTCTTCTTCATCTGTAGTCATCATTCAACTTGCAGCTGCAGAGCAAGTAATTAAAAACATTATCATTTGGATCTGGTGCACCTTCATTCCCAAATTGATATCATTGCTCTGCAGCACTGTGAAGACATCCCTGACAGGAGACTTTCCCAAGGCAATAAATCCTGCTTTCCTAGCTGCTAGTGTCAGGGGTGTTGGTTGTGGACCCAAGTAAGATGAAATAATTGATAATTTATGCCTCTTTTCCATCTATTATATTGCTTTTTGACTCAGTGATGAGGACTCTTGTCTTCTTAATGATAGAGCAGGGTTTAGGGCTATTGTACGGGGTAGCTATGAGACGCAGGTGACTCGATGGCACATAACAACAACAACAACAACAAAAAAAAATAATGCTAAGATGTAATCCATATTGAAGGCTCTAGTCTTTTATCATCAGCAAAAATATCCCTAATGCCGTGGCTTCTTTTCTAAATTCATCCTGAATTTCAGGCAGTTCTCTGTCAATGTTATTTTTTTTATTATTATTTAAAGAAAATGTTTATTTTGTACTGATTTACTCACAAAGTTCATTCTTTTTCATACCAGATATTTCCCATTTCCTTTAC